>NC_060188.1:41283336-41465836 GCF_021184085.1 Oncorhynchus gorbuscha | reverse complement strand
GTGGTTAGCCAGAGAGTATTGCAAAATGGTCAGAGTGAATTTGGAACAAACAGCCAAGCCAGCACACTGCTCCTGCTACGCTAACAATAAGAAGCCCAGCAATCCATCCATCCATGAAAAATAAACTTGGGAAACTTGCTGTCTCAGGGCACTTTTGTCTCCACTAGCAGATCCACTTCTCCTAACAGAGGCTGAACATGCATTTTGGATACGTCTGTTGGTTGCAAAGATGATGACATCCCTATATCTACTACACTGAATGGACTGACTGGAAAGAGATGACATCCCTATATCTACCACACTGAATGGACCTATATCTACTACACTGAATGGACCTATATCTACCACACTGAATGGACTGACTGGAAAGAGATGACATCCCTATATCTACTACACTGAATGGACTGACTGGAAAGAGATGACATCCCTATATCTACTACACTGAATGGACTGACTGGAAAGAGATGACATCCCTATATCTACCACACTGAATGGACTGACTGGAAAGAGATGACATCCCTATATCTACTACACTGAATGGACTGACTGGAAAGAGATGACATCCCTATATCTACCACACTGAATGGACTGACTGGAAAGAGATGACATCCCTATATCTACTACACTGAATGGACTGACTGGAAAGAGATGACATCCCTATATCTACTACACTGAATGGACTGACTGGAAAGAGATGACATCCCTATATCTACCACACTGAATGGACTGACTGGAAAGAGGGGCATGAGAGCAGAAACAGAGATTGGGTCAGTGAGCTATCGTCACGTGACTCAAGCCCAACATATCCCTCCATTTCTCTCCACATGAACTTCTTGTTTGCAACAAAGTTTGTTGCTAACATTTTTTGCTGACCTAACTATGCTATTCCAAGTCCCATCAAACATTGTGCATCATAACATTCAAAAACAAACGGCAGAGCCTGGTTGTAACTTTCATCATTTTGAAATGTTTTTATTTCCTTTTCCGGCTAAGGGTGTTTTTACTGCTTATCAAAAATGTTTATGTTTATGTCAAATTACGTATTTATATTCAATAAAGTGTTAATTGTTGGTCATTGTTATGTCAATTCATCAATAGTATTGCCTGTGAGTTGTATGAATTAACACTGTCTATTGAAAATACAAATAATACCTGGTCTAGGTGCTAATGGTTTAGGGAATATATTTGTATCATTCAGAGAGGCTGCTTATGAGGTAACATTCTGTGACAAAGATCTGCCAGTATATAGGCACCTACTCAGCTGTGTGAGTTTTATATACTGAACAAAAATATAAAATATAAAAGCCCCTTACGAAAAAGATTGCAGTCAGAGTGCAGTATTGCCACAGTGTGCCGCAAATACCGTGTCCAAAGTAACTTTTTTTTTTACTGCAGTAATTTTGCAGTATAACTGCAGACGGAGTGCAGTATAACTGCAGTTCAGCTGCAATACACTGCAATTACTACGTCCAAAATACCACAGTCGACTGCAGTTACTGCATTTTTACTGCAGTTTCAAAACTGAAATCTGTTTTTTTTTTGTAAGGGGAAACATGCAACAATCTCAATGATTTTCCTGAGTTACAGTTCATATGAGGAAATCAGTCAATTGAAAGGAATTCATTAAGCCCTAATCTATGGATTTCACATGCCTGGGAATACAGATATGCACGTGTTGTTCACAGATACGCTAACAAATCCGATAGTTACCGGATTTGAAACTCTAGTTCTATTTTTTATACCTTTACACACACACATGTAGCCAATAGGAGTACAGGTGTCCATATATAAGGGGACTCTTCCCCTGAATCGGCCTCCCTAGAAATGATCTTCAGCAAGACTGGGGGTCGGCAGGGTCTTAAGCAGTATGGGGCTCCACTCCACTCATAGAATTGGAGTTATAACTCCGGTAACTACCGTTCTACTTCGTGGAGCTCTGCTCCTAGTGGTTTAAGGCGGAACGCAATGCTCCGAAATGTACTCCGTGCCGACCCTAACACTTTCAAAATGAATGAAAAGGTCGGGCTCAGCTATGGCTACGACCACATCCCGCAGTACTGTAAACATACTGTGTAAACACTGTGTCACAGCATACTGCGTCCTCGGTCTTATCCACCCTACTCAGCCTGGAGGCATTCACCAATGACTAGTGGGCAGATACACAGAATATGAGCCATACTAATCTGTACAAGCAGATAGATAATACTTCAATATTTTGTCAATGTTAAAGATTGTTCTAATAGTACCGTAATACCAGTTATAGAACTATACCCCTAATCCGTTATAGACAGTCATTGACTTTTGGGCAGGACATAACATGTGACTCTACTGCACCACACCCTCAGCCAGGAGTCTTGTCATGTAGTCATTCTAATGCAAAAAAGCAGACCTGATGGAAACCCTGTCCATTGGTCCTGGATTTGTCACCTTAGTTCTACCCCTCCCATCAGCAATGCTGAGTGCAGGCTGAACCAATTTTAAAAAAACATACTCACTGATTTCTCAGTGTGTAATCCGCCACACTCAATCCGTAGGCCAAAACCAATGATTCGTGGGCAGATAACAGAATATGGGTCATACTAATCTGACTCAGCAGATGGATGGAATATTGAGGTATCATCTATGTTAGTGACCGGTCTAATACTACAGTAATACCAGTTACAGTACTATTGCCCTCATCACTCTACCCCAACACAGTGAAACACGGGTGGGCAGTCAAGACATATACTCTACTGTACTGACAGACAATGTCACATGTCTCTCTCCTTGAAAAAAGAACGGACCTAATGGGAACCACGCCCAACGGTCCTGCATCTTTTCCCGTAACTCATGTTCTCCCATCAGCCACGTCGAGTACAGAACGAGCTAGCAGACATGTCTAGAAGGTAGAACCGGATAAAAGGAGATGGTGACAACCACGACGCCGCTGCACAAATATCCTCTACCCATGTTCCTCTGAAAAGGGCCGTAGACGCCGCTACTCCACGAGTGGAGTGGGCTCTTACTCCCTGAGGCAGTGGTTGCCCTGCCGCCTCATAAACCGTCTCGATGGGTTCGCAATGCCAATGACAATGCCAATGTCCACCATGTGTACGAGCACTGTGACACACAAACAGCTGAGGTGATGACCTAATCATCGCTGCACCGGGCACATGCGATGAAGCCTCTCCTCTCTCCGCTCCGCATGGGGAGGGGGGGAGAAGGCCCACAGCTCAACGGTCCATGACCTATATGAGCTTTTAATAACCGTCGGCATAAATTCTGGGTTAGGACATAACACCGCTCTGCTCAGATCGCCATTGATGGCAAGCCAGTCGTCGAAAAAGCACACAATTCACTGACGCGCTTGGCCGATGTCAAAGCAAGCAACATTGCCGTCTTCAGAGAGAGCATCTTGAGGGGGATTTGATTTAATGGCTGAAAAGGCGTCACGCAGAGCGCCTCAAGTACCAAAGTTAAATCCCAGTCGAGCAGCATTGCTCTAGGCATTGGCCTAAGCCGCCGCGTTCCCAATGGAAACCGTTTCACTAGAGGGTGGCTGAAGACGGTGTCTCTGCCAAACCCCTCGCGACAAGATGAAATCCCTGCCGCGAACACCTTAATGGTGGCGGGTGAGCGCTGATGTCAAACATGAACTGTAGGAATGAGAGTACGCTCTCAACCTGACTGCACACGGGGTCTACATTCTCTGTGGCACACCATTGTGGAAATATGTTCTATCTGCTGGCATACATCCTGGATGTGGAACTGGCACCCAAGCCCTGTATGGTTCTGATTACTGAATCAGATAACCCATGGCGCTCTAATCTGTCCCTCAGGGGCCAGACTCTCAGTGGTTGACCGATTAGAGGCTATTGCACTATTATGCCACCCGCCTGAGACATCGCGTTCTCTCGATGCGGAATGGGCCATGATGGTGCAACCAACATTTGTCCGCGTACCACTGGGCCCCTGGGCGATCGGACGCTATCAATATGATTCACACGCTGGCTAGCAGTGGGAGAAATGTTGACAGCGGTGGAAATGCGTCCAGGAAAACATCCGGCAATGGTTGGTGAGCAAAAGCGTCTATCCCTAGAGGTGGTTTGTCCTGGGCTCGTAGGGAGAACCATAGGGGGCTCCACAGCCACAATTCCTCCGCCAGCCGGTGGAGTGCAGTGACTTCTCCTTGGCGATTTATGTAGGCTACTGTGGTTCAGGTGTCACCAGCAGCAGCACCACACCAGCACGCCATGACCCCATAGGGTACACATGAAGTAAGTCAGAACCAGAAGAACGGTCTCCAACTCCAGCAGGTTGATGAGGCGTCCCGAGGGAGGCCACACACATTCGATTGCCCGAGCTTGATATGTCCCTCCCCATCCAGTCAGACAAGCATCTGTAAACACTGGAATGTAGGAAGACACTTTGCCTATTGGGAACCCTTGCGTCAAAACGCACGAGTCTCTCCAATAGTTCAGGTCCGCTATGAGTGAGAGGGGAACCACCAACAACCAATGACGGTGACTCACTGGGTTCAGTCGTAGTTTGGCAAACCATCACTGTGTTCTGCACATGTGCAGAAGTCCCAGCGGAACCACGGTAGGTAGATGACATGAGACCCAAGAGTGTCATGACGGAAAGCGCTGTCATCGTGTAATTCGGATGAAACCTTCGTAGGGCTAGCAACAAGGCAGCCCGTCGAGGATCTGAAATTTGAGCCTTCATAGTCACAGTGTCTAGCTGTAAACCCAGATAGACAATCTGATGACAGGGCTCTTTCCCAATTCACAGTGAACCCCAGATGTGTGAGATGAATCACTGTCTGTGTCGTGTGTGCGATCGCCAGCTCTGCTGATGGGGCGAGAACCAGTAGGTCGTCTATGTGGACTAATAGCCTTATCCCTTGACGACGCAACGGTACCAACGCCGCCTCCACGCATTTGGAAAAGGTGTGGGGTTCCAGGGCGTACCCGAATGGCATACTCGCTTACTCGTAAGCCACTCCTTGGAAGGCGAAATGCAGAAACTTCCTGTGACGAGGATGTACCAGCATCTAAAAGTATTCGTCCTTTAGGTCTATGCTTACACAAAAGTCTCTGTTGTGGATACATTCCAGCAGACGTTTTGTCGTAAGCATTCGGAAGGGCCATGTGGCTAAGTTCTCATTGAGAGTGCGTAAATCCGATATTGGCCTCATTCCCACTGTCTTTTTTGGCACTAGGAAGTAGGAACTACTGTAACCGCCTCCTTCACCGAAAGGTGTGTAATTTCTTTCACAAGTGCGGTTACTTTCTCTGGCGTCTTCATCACCGTCTGCATCATGCCCGAAAACGGGGGAGGAGTTTGGTAGAATTGGATGGGACAGCTCAAGGGGGGCCACCTTTGAAAGGGAGAGGAAATATTGGCGCGTTCTGTGAAAAACAGGGCCGACGACACGTTGGTTTTACACATACGCAGCACGCCTGCCTGAATTAGTGTGCCTTCTCCTTACAGTGATTGCGTCAACATGGGGTTGTGTCCAAACAAGCTGTTCTTTAGACCCTGAGCCACATTACTCATATGAGTGTGTGGCGTAGGGTTTTTATGATGTATAAGAGACTCTCATCAAGAGCGTCTCTTAGTGCACCGGATGCTGCCGTTCGACGGGCTCACCGTCTGGCCGTAGACCCAGGTGTATTAGAAATGGTGGAGTGAGGGAGGTCTTTTGAAGCTGCTCTAGACCCTCCTGCTAAAGGCAGGTGTCTCTATAGGCAGCTCCAAAGAGACTGCTGTCAGAGATGGGGGCGTTTAGCACGGTGGCTTTGTCGGTCTCCTTCATAGCCATCATAGACAGCCAGAGGTGTCGCTCCGCGACCACCGAAGTGGCCATAGACCTCCCCGCCCATACAGCCAATGCTTGTGTGAGATGGAGGTTGGCGCCATAAATCTTCAATGCTTCCTCTATCTTCTCTTCCGACAGCTCAGTCTTACCCGTGGTGAGACGGGACAGAGAGGTTGCTAGGAGGGCAATATTATTTGCTGCTGCTACAGCTTATTCACCTAGAATAAAGGACTCTTGACGAATGGGGTGTCCACGTTTTCCGACACTCTGACCGTTAAAGGTGACCCCATGCACCCTCCACGTAATTTCAGAGCGAGGGTATAGCCAGTGTCAAAGGCACGGCCACCCTTCTTGGTCTTGAGTATGGGCCGCCCACCATCATATCCACTTCCGGGTTGGAGGGAATTGGGGGGCAATGTAATCTCCAGACGGCTCGCAGCCCGCTCAATGAGCCCTGTAAAGTCAGAGCACAGAGAGGCCGTTGCGTAGTAGGGGGCTGCTGAAAACTCAGAGCCCATCTCCTCCTCGCCCAAGGATGTGAAATTCCCCTTGCTCTCCCTAGGGATGGGGGTAATTTCAGCCTCGGTCAGTAGGGTGGATTTTCCGGAGAAAAACCCAAACACTTCCCAACATCCTCGTCGAGGCACCGTTGTCATATGACGCCTCAGAATCTGAGGCAAACACAGTCATGGCGTCTTCTAGAGCGAAATCTACCCTGAAAAATGCCCACCGCTGCTTCCTCTCATTTAAAGAAAGTATGGAGTAGCTAGGGCATTCCGGGGGATCTGGGAGGCCTAAGCACAGCAATACTGGTGGAGCAGCGACACTAGGCTCTTAAAAGAGCTTTTGGGTTGAGTAGAAAAGGCTTGTTCATTTAGCAAGACACACCTCCTTCGCATAGAGTTGATCGGGCTGTTGATTCTGGCCTGTGGAATGTTGTCTCACTTCCCTTCAAAGGCTGTGTGAAGTTCCTGGATGTTGGCGGAAACTAGAACACGCTGTCATTCATTCATGCTCAATGGGTGACATGTCTGGTGAGTATGCAGGCCATGGAAGAACTGGGACATTTTCAGCTTCCAGGAATTATGTACAGATCCTTGTGACATGGGGATGTGCATTATCATGCTGAAACATGAGGTGATGGGGTTGGATGAATGTCACGACAATGTCACGATGTTCATTGTTCGTAGCTTACGCCTGCCCATACCATAACACCACCGCCACCATGGGACACGACAGTCTGTTCATAACGGTGACATCAGCAAAACGCTCGCCCACACGACGCCATACCCATAGTTTGCGGTTGTGAGACCATGGGTTATCTTCTCAAAAATTACGTTGTTGGCTTTTGGTAGAGTAATTTACATGAAATTGCCTGGAAACAGCTCTGGTGGAAATTCCTGCAGTCAGCAAGCCAATTGCATGATCCCTCAAAACTTGAGAAATCTGTGGCATTGTGTCGTACATTTTCGAGTGGCCTTTTATTGTCCCCAGCACACACAGTGCACCTGTGTAATACTCATGCTGTATAATCCACTTCTTGACATGCCACACCTGTCAGGTGAATGGATTATCTTTCTTTTTCTTTTGATCCCATGCTCTTTCAATAGAAAGCTATGGGTTCTATGTAATTCCAGCTGCCATATTGCAATTCCTATGGCTTCCACTAGATGTTAACAGTCTTTGTTCAAGGTTTCAGGACAGTTTCTTCCAAAACGAGGAAGAATTTTGAGTTTTGGTACCAGGAGTCACAGTTGGAAATCAGTCTGTGGGCGTGCGACGAAGAGGACGCGCACTTGCTAATTTGACTTTCTATTGAAAATACTTCTTTCTGTATGAAATATTACAGTTTATTTACATTTTAGGGTACCTGAGCATTGAATATAAATGTAGTTTGACTTGTTTTAACAAAGTTTAGGGGTAGCTTTTTTGGATTCCTTTGTCTGCATGTTGAACGAGTGGATTACTCAAATCGATGGCGCCAACTAAAGAGACTTTTTGGGATATAAAGAAAGATTTTATCTAACAAAACGACCATGCATGTTGTAGCTGGGACCCTTGGGATAGCAGACAGAGGAATATTTTCACAAAGTAGGTGATTATTTAATCGCTATTTGTGATTTGTCATTTTTCTGCATTGCAGGAAATTCAACTTTGTAGTGTATTCAATGTTTAAAAAGGCTTCATAACCTTGTCATTTCCTCTAAAAAAATGTCAAACTTGATTTGCCCTAACAAAACATGTATCACCCCCGACAATAAATGTCCATTCATTATAATCCACATAATAAATAATGTCCTTTTACTGCAGGATTATTTGAATGTTGTGAGAAACTAGTCAAATTAAGGTAGTATATCTGTAGCATCTACTAGGCATGGGGTCCTTCTCTCTTTCTGATGAGAAAGTCTCAAGGCCGTGGTGCATTGTAGTATGAGCTCTCCCTTTGGCTTTGGTTACACTGATCTATCATATCAATCTGTCTGTGGTCCATGTACTGTGTACACAAGACTCCACGGTGAACTATTGGGAGTATGGTATGTATTGATGTTGTCACTAGAGTCTGCATTTGGTAGACCACAGTACCAACATTGGCAAAATAACTTGTTAGAAGTACCACAGTATTCACTATGAAAGTCATAGAGTAGAAGAGATAGAAGATGATAGGAACCGAGTGGAGTGTGTGCGTGAGAGAGAGAGAGTGTGTGTGTTTGTGTGTATATGTGTTTACGTGTTTGTGTGTGCAACCGTGTGTGTTTCCATGGACGTTACATGTGTGTGTTTATTCAGGCAGAGAAATATCAACATGTATAGATCCATGTACGATAACAAATAGTTTGCCATGACTGCTCACTGTGCGTGTCTGGGGAATAGTCCCTTGGGGTAAGAGTAAACTGCATCTGTTCTCGCCTGGCAGAAGGATTACACCTGCAATTTACGATTACTATTTTATTATTATCATTATTATCTATGATTGTAAATGTGTGTACTGTACAATTCAGTCTGACTGCCAATTTGCCAATAAAGCCTACTATCATCTATACCCGCAGTGTTCACATCATTATGAAATCTTGTGCAATTTGAAGCATGTTTCCGTTAGCGATTAGATAATCACTGTAGGCATTTCCTGGGAAGCTTTTCCTGTTTTCACACAGAGGAGTTTTCACAGCTGTCCAAAGTTTGGACAGACGCCACACTTGAATAAAGACTGCATTAATGGCTGTGGCTTGTTATGCAGAGGGATAGAGAGTCCCCCTTGTCATCCCATTGCTGCTATTGTCTTGAACCAGCTTCACCTGATAGGGAAGGCTTGCTTAGCAGGATGGCCCTGCTAATGGGCCACTGTGCCAAAGTTACTGGGACTGGAGTAAAACATGGGAGCAAAACACGGAGCTCCTCAAAGGTGTGTTATAGCCTCCATCTCTCTGTAAGGAGAGGAGAGGGTGATGTGGAACTGCTGCTGAGAATCAACAGAATCGCAGTGCTAGCCAGTGTCCGTGTGGAGGAGTCTGTCATAACACCAGTGGTAATGAGCATCACTAAGTAATCTAAGTCAGAGGAGAGAAAAAGAGACGGCTAGATTTATGAGAGCTGGGCTGCCAGTGAGGACGACAATAGAGTCATTATTTTTCTCCAACCTCTTCCACAGCTGTTGGCTTCGTATGAACAAATCCCTTTAACAAATGATCTGCATCCAATGGCTCAGTTTGGCCACTTATCGCAGTCACAAACCCAAACCTCCCCCCATCAAAACCTAGATTATGACTATGCATTATTAAGGTAAATCTAAAGGTTTCATTTTCTTTCTACCTTTTGAAAGTTTCCAAAATCCCTTTTCTCCTTCTCAGACTCTGGGCAAGTGCCACTGCAGCCTAAGAGGCTTTCACAGAATGCTAACTGAAGAGAAGTGCTGAAACATTGGTCAGGTCTGAGTACCAAAGAGTGTTGTGCAATTACTCAGCTGCTGACAGGAAAGTAAGGATTCATTAGCAATACTATATTCAACAGGGAATAATCACGTGTCCACATTTTGAATCCATTGTATAACCTTGTTCCTTATCGCGGGAAATGGTATTTCAGATATATCCTCTCTCCATGCCATTGCATGTCTTTAGTTTCCGATACACACAGAGATTGAAAACAACAATGACTAAAACAAAAAAAAACATGTTGAGTAGCCCTGGCATGACTGACCCGTGTTGGGCCAAAAACGCTGCAGGCACGATTTGTGGATAAAACACAGCCTCGGGTTAAAGATGCTGCCTCACTAGGCGGGCTCCTATCAAATGTATCCTGGCAGTGGCAATAGCAGGGCCTGGGCAGAGCATGCAACAAGGCCACCTTTTCGTTACTATTCCCCCCCAGTAACCAGTCCCCCACCCTGAGTGGACCGAGGCAGTGCGGGATGGTGGTGGGGGGAGCGGGTTGGTTGGGGGGGGGGGGCGACTATAGGTTATATTTCTGCTTCCTCATCACCCACTACCCTTTGAAGTGAGTTATCAATTTCAATGGCAGTGGTGTGTTTGCTGGAAGGGATGGAATATGAAAGGTAAGGAAAGCTCAGTGGAGCAGTGATGCAAATTGCTTTTTGTCTCGCCACACTTTCAACCTCCCCTCCGTCCTTTCTTTCTTTATATCTCCTTCCCCCCCTCTTCCATCTGTGACTTTCCATCTCAATCTCTGAGGAGGCGCCTCTTGCGTCAATCCACGTGCCTCTGTTGAATAATTTAACAAATAAATGTCCTGACACTTTCACAGCAAGTCTGTGAACATATCTGATCATTACTACTGAACAAATGCCGCCGAGTAAAGCTACTCTATCCATAAAACGTAGCCGGTGTTGGGCCCTATTAGAAGGTGCAAGATGGCTTTAAAGAGTTTACGACAAGAGCTGAACTGGAATGCCTCGTGCGGAATGGCAGCAAAAGTCTGCTGACGCCTGAAGCAACTTCACACTTTCCTCCTGTCTTTTGAATAGATTGAGTGAGAAGACCTGATCCACCCAGCATTCAACCAGGTGTCCACAGTACGGTCTGATGTTAGCCCACTTCAGTCACTGGAAATCTCTCAGAAAAGACACATCCCTTGTTCCACTCACATAGCCTACCTACAGTATACAGCACTGCTACAAAACGTTTCCTAGTAATAGACAACAGATGTATACCCACAGCAGTATAACGTATCTATCCACCCAGTACTCTGGGATACTTTTATCTGGGTATATGTAGAATCCTTTGAACAGCTTGTCCACGCTGCAAATAATATCTGAAATGGAACGCCAGATTTTGCTCCAGTGCCCTGTGAAATAAAAAAACAAAAATGTTGCTTTTGTATGACAGGGTGAAGTGGAGAAACCAACCACGACAAATTACAATGTCTAGAAATGGCATAGCAGCCAGTAAACAGGCACAGCAGTCTCAATGCAGGGTGTGTCATGTTCATTTACAGGAGGTTTCACTCCTCAGATACTGAGACTCAAGCAACAAAAAAGCATTTTCTGGTTGGATGATTGGATTTCCCAGAGGGCATTGTTCTTCTCTGAGGACTAAACCTCTTACAGGGTTTGTCATCATTTTGTCTTTTGCTCATCATTTCCTAAGTATAGCCTGTTGGAGAGTTGATGAGCGTTTCAATGGGGCACTATCTCTTGGGCTGTATAGCGTAAATACCGTCCACTCTCGCTCGGTCCTCTCTACTCCTTCATTATTTAGCTTGTCCCGGACATAACATTCCAGGCTTGTGAAGGGGAAATGAATTCAGGCAGCCCTTTTTGTGATCCCCGAGCACAAGCCAATAGCGCCGTGGTTGGCATCAGTGCAGTTAACTGACTGTATGCAATTTATTTGATATGATTGGTGCATCTGCAGGCCTTTTTGTGTCCCAGAATGACGTTGACTTGAGTGGCAATTTATCTGTATAGGGAGGCATCGGAAGAGGGGATAAGATTATTAGGGCTCTTTTTAGCTCGAGGGGAAGAGGGGAAGTTGACAAGAGTTTCTATCTCAGCCGTGGACGTCAGAATGTAAACCAGTCTAACATTAGAGATGAGTCTCTTTCTCTCGATGCCATTTCTCCCACATACTTGCCTCTCATCCTCTTCCTCCGTGTGCGTGTGTTGATGTGTGTGTGTGTGTCTGTGTATGTGTGTGCACGGGCATTGGCGTAGTCACGAGCCTACGTTTGTGCGCGCATGCTGTGTGTGAGTAAGTGTGTGCCAGAGTTAGTATGGAGCTTAGTGCCATTGTGTGTATGGCTGAGTGTGGGTATGTCACGCTCTGACCTTTAATATCTCTGTTATCTTTATATTTAGGTTAGGTCAGGGTGTGAGGAGGGTGGGCATGCTAGTTTTTGTATTGTCTAGGGTTTTTGTATGTTTAGGCGTTTTGTAGGTCTAGGTATATATCAGTCTATGGTGGCCTGATATGGTTCCCAATCAGTCAGCTGTTTATCGTTGTCTCTGATTGGGGATTATACAGTATTTAGGTGGCCATTTTCCCTTTTGTGTTTGTGGGTTCTTGTTCTATGTTTAGTTGCCTGTCTGCACTACTCATATTAGCATCACGGTTTGTTATTCGTTAAGTAAAGAAGAATGTGCACATACGACACTGCACCTTGGTCTCCTTCATATGACGAATGTGACAGGGTTGTATGTGTTGTATGTTTCAGAGGGTTGTTCTGCCAAGCTTCTGCCTTTCCATAGCCTTTCAAATTCCTCTGTCTCCACCACACAGAAAATAATATATTCTAAGCAAACAGAGCTAGGAGTCTCAATTCCTCATGCATTATGTAGGTCTGAGAAGCAGCCGTATTGCTATTGCAGTAGTGTAGCGAAAACATACATTGACATTTAGAGATCGATGTCAGGCAACCACAATTCACAATTCAGGAAGCGAGTTCTCATCTTGGAAAAAGCCTCCTGCTGTTCCTGACCCACAATTGTCAGCCAGTGTGGAGGCTTGCACATACATCCTTGACCAGGGACACACTAAAATAAGCAATACCTCCTCTCACTTGGTGTGACTTACAGGAGAGTGTGTGTATGTGTGTGTGGGGGGGGGTATTTATTTCAATGCATTTGGGTACATCTTCACATTATAAATCAACTGATATGGTAGCTTAAACAATACATTGACTGGCGGATTGATCTTTTTTTTTGTGTTATTGGTGAACAGTTTTTCGAGGGATTTTTACCCCTAAACACGTTATGTTATAGCCACAGACACGATTTAACCAGTTTCAGAGACTTCAGAGTGTTTTCTATACACACATACTTATATATTACATTTACATTTAAGTCATTTAGCAGACGCACTTATCCAGAGCGACTTACAAATTGGTGCATTCACCTTATGACATCCAGTGGAACAGTCACTTTACAATAGTGCATCTAAATCTTAAAGGGGGGTGAGAGGGATTACTTATCCTATCCTAGGTATTCCTTAAAGAGGTGGGGTTTCAGGTGTCTCCAGAAGGTGGTGAGTGATTATTTAGGGTTCTGCACTCACATCACACTCCATACTTCTTTTGCAGGGCTCCTACTGAAGCGTCCTCAAGTCCAGCTTGACGAAGAAAGTTAAACAATTCTTGTAGAACTTTCTTCTCAGGGTTGGACATGAACATGACAGCCATATCGAACCGCCTCACACCGGCCAGATTCCTGAGGATCTCCAGTATGACAGGTGGCTCTTCCTTCTTGATGTAGAAGCTTTGTAACGTCCTTAGAATCTGATTGAGCATGTCTGGTTCAAGAGAGCTCTGGAAGATCTTTGCATAAGCCTGAGGCTGGATTTGCTTCAAATACTTGTAGATGACTTCAGGGCCATTTCCAATCTTCCTTAGGTCTGCCTCTAGCTGGAAGCTGTTGGTGGGGGCAGGAGGTACGAGCTCAGTTGATGGTGTAGCAGGCGGTTCTGTTGGTTCACTGACAGTTGCCTCCCTGTGCTGCTGTGTCTTATCATATGCATATACTATATTCCTGGCATGAGTAGCAGGATTTTGAAATGTTGCGCGATTTTTAACAAAAAGCTGCGAAAATTCGCATGATCCCTAACAGGTTAATGACTTGAAATCATTTTGGGATATCCAAGGAGTCATGTTATTTCTGAGAGAGAATCTTTCCTCACAAGCATATTTCAAGCCAAATTGGGAGAAGGATCGTTCTTGAATTATGGTGGCATTTGGGTATGGCATTTTGGGAAAAATGAATTACATTTCTCTAGATTTGCATTTATTTAAATGTATTTGAATAAAATCTAAATCAACTAATATGGTAGCTTAACAACTTGAAATATTTTTTACCATTATGATAACTTGTGCCACCAGTTGTAGTAGTAACACCAATGATGGTAACGCCAATGAGAAACGTTATGTAAATCAGGATCTGAAATAGAGGCCACAAATGCTTCAATGTAAGGTCATCAATTCTTTCAAAATAATTGACGAAAGTGATATGATTAATTATTTTGCTCACAATGTTATTTCCCTTCACGTAAATTGACTAACACCAAGTGACACTTTGGATGTAGACACCCCAAATTAACAATTGAAGCCTTAAATGTATGACAAACTAGAAGGATGTCATTAGCTAATAATTTTCTTTAATATAGACCCCTACTCCAATAACAGTTTGCCACGGCAGAGTATGCTCAAGGTCCTTGTATTGTAATTGACGTGATTTTCAAGACGGTAACACCAATGACATAAAACTGAGGGGCACGCAATATACAACAAATGTATATTTATTCAAATTGTTTTTATTGATACAGCATATACAATATTAAATACTTGTGTTCACATTCGAGTACTCAAATCTCAATCTGGGAGCGGAGGCTGAATTTTGAAACATGTTTTTGAACAGAATTATATCTATCTATACTGATACTTTGGAGGGGAATACACACTGTTGCATGTGATCGAGCAGAACTGGACATGTAGTTGTCAGATGGGGCTTCATTTGACTACAACACAAGTACACTGGCTGAGAATATTTCAGGGGGAATAATGCCCCACGCATGCTGGATTTTTGCTGGCAAACCGTAATACATAGAGGATATAAAATTGACTACCCCTTTCAACAACATCCAGTTCCCTGAATTTAATCCATTACGTGAAATAAACCCCGTTGTTCTCCTTTCATTTCTCTGTATTTCCCATCCCACTGAATTCAATCTGGGATGTTACAGTGGGTATTTCAGAGAGAGAGAGAGCGAAAGAGAGAGAGTGAGAGCGAGAGGAGGCAGAAATCCGTCCGCTCCCACATGCAACAGCCCACATCCTCCTCGGAATGAAGGGAAGGGAATAATGAAGACGGCCATTGGGCAACCCTGACATGCACCCACTAATCCTCCTCCCTTCATGCCACCCTCTGTTTCCCCTCCTTTTAGTTAGCTCCCTTAGCCACTGTTGTCGGCCTGCATAATTAAAAGCTCAGGAATTGTTTTGGGGATCAGCTTTAGCATAACTGCTGATGCAAACCGCTTGGCCTAGAAAGCACCTTACTTGTTCTTGGGTTCATTTTCCTCTCGTTCCTCTCTGCGGGAACTCTTATGTAAGGCAGCGAGACAGCACAGGGAGGAGAGACAGTGAGCCCAGTATTTTTGGTTTAAATCTGAGTTCTTAAGCTGAATTGTCTAAGATCTTCCATGGTTACAGGGCTTCTCATTAAATGCAATCATCCCTGCTGAAGAGCAACACAGTGATTTGACAAGTCTCTTTCGATACAGTATGTTTGACCATTGACAACTCGCTATACTTTTCTCAATTGTTTTCTCAGATAAAACTCAGTGAGGGGAAAAAGCGAACAGATAGCTTGCAGGATAGCCAATTAGAGTCCTCGATGACATGCTGCATTGGGAGAGCAGAATGATGACACTCCGTCTCTAGTCGGCGTGAGCAGCGACACCTATTCTCACCTCTGTACCTCACACTGTGGCTTGCTGAAATGACTCGCTGTCCCGTCACAGGCACACGGCGCTGACACTTCATATATGAAATAACTGTGAGCGGCTCCTTCACACTCAAGCCTGTAGACGTAGCTTGATTAATCTTCTAATCGTACACGGTGTCAGTGGAGTGGAGTGGCTATCTCTGCTCCCCACCACGAAGGTCGCGGGACAGGCCAGTAGCTCACTGCAGAGCATTTCTTATTCCAGCTTCAGCTTTTTACGGTTAGAACCTTTTGAGACTTATCCAGAGTCAGAGTTGATTGGCTTTTGATATGTTCTAGTGGAGGTATTGATCTTACATCACTACAGTGCTATATGTGTACTGTGTAGTAAGGTGAACAGAAATACATCAGTCACACATCCACATATAATTGCCACTCAGCTATTTATCTAACAGAGACAAATCTAGGTTTGTGTGTTCATTTCCCAGTGCACAATATTCACATCAGATAGGAGAGCACAGTGTTCAGTGTCCTTTGCCCAACATCCAGCTGGGCCCATCAGTGACAGAGAGACAGCACCATGAGACAGCCACATGAGACAGCCACATGTGACCACTAAAAAATAAATAAATAGCGCAAGCTCCGTCGGTGCTGCATCCCGAACAGCACACAGAGAGTAGCACTGGCGGCGATTAAACCCACTTTCATTTGTCACTCCGCCTCATCAGTTGCGTCGGCCATTTTTCGAACGCTGTGAAAGAACAGGTGGGGAGATTATCGCTCCACAATGAGCGGCAGAAGACAATATGTTGTCAATGCCCAACGCTTCCCTGTGACTGGCAGACAAGATGCAGCAGCCTATGTGTAAGTGCATAGGGCTGCGGCTATGGCCTGAAGGCTATACATGCCGGCTCATTGTTCACTGTCGACGACACCACTGAATCAGTGCATAACTACTGTAGTCTAACCACAGGGAATTCATTACATGCCTGCCTTCCCTTGACATTTGGAGCACTATCCCTAATTGCATGATAAGCAATATCTGCATCATTAATAACAGTGTAAGCAGTAAATCATTAGTGTTTGTCACTGTGTGTGTGATTGCTGTTAAATGAGCATGAGGGTATAGCTCAGCTAGAGTCCCCCCAGCCATGCTATGCTAGGCTATGGAAGGCGCCTATCCAGTATACGGTAATAGCAGCACTCTGTCAGACTGTCTGTGTTCCCTTAAGGCTCGGCACCCTCTTCTGCTCACCCACTTCCCCCAGCTAGGCCAATCTCACACTTTGTAACCATGGGTACGCCCCATAGGAATTCGTTTATCATCCTTACACATTTCCTGGGTACAAAATGCTGTAAAACCTGTTTGTTTTTTGCTGGGTTTCAAAACAACTTCCAATACTTTCAGTGGTTTTCCAAACATGAGCCCTGAAATGAGTTCTAGGGCCAGCTGATTTTTACAGCTGTGAATCCAAGGGTTTTCAGCTGGTTCTCATCAAAGACATATCAAGAGTGGAGAGAATGAGGTGGTGAGAGAGAGAACGAGAGATAGAGAGGGGAAAGGAGAGACGTGGCGTGAGCATGGGGCAAAAACTGAGAGGTGGAGTGGGAAGGATAGATTGCAGAGGAGGTACCGCAAGCAATGCATGATAAACAAGACAGGATGTATGTGATGTGGAGGAGGGTGAGAGCGAGAGCAATTAGGATGTGCAGACTGTGGCGGATAAGTGATGCATAAGTCTTTGAGAAAGCAACAAAAAAAATGAAAGAACTTGTACAGACAGTGTAGGAACTTGGCAGAGAAGCATGATTCAGCAGACGTGAGTCTTACTGGCGAAGAACAGGTTTAATTATGGTACTATAAAGTCTCACTCAACTCCAGCCCAACTACCTCAGCACACAGGCTTAGGGAATTGATATTGAGACTGGCTGGAGCCAGGGATGATCAAAAGTGATTCTAGAGCAGGTTGAAGTTCTATGAACAAATGTTAATTAATTGACAGACATTATATATTTCAATCCACCTGTCTAAATGCAAGCGAGAGAAAAATAATTCCCATGTTCACATGCCTGATAATAATGACTGATAATGACAGGTAATGGTTGATAATGACAGCCATTATCATCTATAGCCAAGGTAGGAGCACAGCTAAGTCACACTTTTTAACACATGCTAGTTAACTAGGCTCACGTCTTGGTAGTTGGTCAGATTCTCCATAGCAGCCTCTTCAAAGTCCCAAGTACAGTGACTTGCGAAAGTATTCATCCCCCTTGGCATTTTTACTATTTTGTTACCCTAGAACCTGGAATTAAAATATATTTTGGGGGGATTTATATAATTTTATTTGTACAAAACGCCTACCTCTTTGAAGATGCAAAATATTTTTTATTGGGGAAACAAACAAGAAATAAGACAAAAAAAACGGAAACGTTGAGTGTGCATAACTATTCACCCCCCAAAGTCAATACTTTGTAGAGCCAGCTTTTGCAGCAATACAGCTGCAAGTTTCTTGGGGTATGTCTCTATAAGCTTGGCACATCTAGCCACCGGGATTTTTGTCCATTCGTCAAGGCAAAACTGCTCCATCTCCTTCAAGTTGGATGGGTTCCGCTGGTGTACAGCAATCTTTCAGTCAAACCACAGATTCTCAATTGGACTGAGGTCAGGGCTTTGACTAGGCCATTCCAGGACATTTAAATATTTCCCCTTAAACCACTCAAGTGTTGCTTTAGCAGTATGCTAAAGGGTCATTGTCCAGCTGGAAGGTGAACCTCTGTCCCAGACTCAAAACTGGAAGACTGAAACAGGTTTCCCTCAAGAATTTCCCTGTATTTTGCATTATCCATCATTCCTTCAATTCTGACAAGCTTCCCAGTCCCTGCCGATGAAAACCTTCCCCACAGCATAATGCTGCCACCACCATGTGTCATTGTGGGGATGGCATTCTCAGGGTGATGAGAGGTGTTGGATTTGCGTCATAGCGTTTTTCTTGGTGGCCAAAAATCTCTCATCACCCTGAGTACCTTCTTCCATATGTTTGGAGAGTCTCCCACATGCCTTTTGGTGAACACCAAGCGTGTTAGCTTATTGTCTGACCACTCTTCTGTAAAGCCCAGCTGTGTGGAGTGTATGGCTTAAAGTGGTACTATGGACAGATACTCCAATCTCCGCTGTTGGAGCATTGCAGCTCCTTCAGGGTTATCTTTGGTCTCTTTGTTGCCTCGGATTAATACCCTCCTTGCCTGGTCCATTAGTTTTGGTGGGCAGCCCTCTCTTGGCAGGTTTGTTGTGGTGCCATACTCTTTCCATTTTTTAGCAATGGATTTAAATAGTGCTTCGTGGGATGTTCAGAGTATCTGATATTTTTTTATAATCCAACCCTGATCTGTACTTCTCCACAACTTTGTCCCTGGCCTGTTTGGAGAGCTCCTTGGTCTTCATGGTGCAACTTGCTTGTTGGTGCCCATTGCTTAGTGGTGTTGCAGACTCTGGAGCCTTACAGAATATGTATATATACAGTTGAATTCGGAAGTTTACATACACTTAGGTTGGAGTCATTAAAACTCATTTTTCAACCACTCTACAAATATCTTGTTAACCTCTCTGGGATATGTGGGATGGTAGCGTCCCACTTGGCCAAAAGCCAAAGAAAATGCAGAGCGCCAAATTAAAATAAATTCCTAAAAAATCAAACTTTCATGAAATCACACATGTAAGATACCAAATTAGAGCTACAAGTGTTGTGAATCCAGCCAACATGTCAGATTTCAAAAAGGCTTTTCGGCGAAAGCAAACGATGCTATTATCTGAGGATAGAACCTCCATAAACAAAAGAGAAAAAACATATTTCAACCCTGCACGGCGTGAAACAAAACGCAGAAATAAAAATATAAATCATGCCTTACCTTTGACGAGCTTCTTCTGTTGGCACTCCAATATGTCCCATAAACATCACAAATGGTCTTTTTGTTCAATTAATTCCGTCCATATATATCCAAAATGTCCATTTATTTGGCACGTTTGATCCAGAAAAACACTGGTTCCAACTTGCGCAACGTGACTACAAAATATCTCAAAGGTAACCTGTAGACTTTACATTTCAAACTACTTTTGTAATACAACTTTAGGTATTTTTTAAAGTTAATAATTGAGAAAATTGAAGACGGAATGATCCGTGGTCAATACAGAAAGAAAAAAAAACTGAAGCTAGTTTTCTGGTCATGCGCCTCTATCAAACAGTACACATGAAGTGACCCTTGTTCAAGATGGCCATACTTCTTCATTACACAAAGGAATAAACTCTACCAATTTCTAAAGACTGATGACATCCAGTGGAAGCGGTAGGAACTGCAAGCAAGTTCCTTAGAAATCTGGATTCCCAAGGAAACCCCATTGAAAAGAGAGTGACCTCAAAAAAATAAATATTTGAATGGTTTGTCCTCGGGGTTGCGCCTGCTACATAAGTTCTGTTATACTCACAGACATGATTCAAACTATTTTAGAAACTGCAGAGTGTGTTCTATCCGAATATACTAATAATATGCATATCTTATCTTCTGGGGATGAGTAGCAAGAATTTGGGCATGCTTTTCATCCAAAATTCCAAATACTGCCCCCTTATCTTAGAGAAGTTAACAAACTATAGTATTGGCAAGTCGGTTAGGACATCTAATTTGTGCATGACAAGTAATTTTTCCAACAATTGTTTACAGTGAATTATAAGTGAAATAATCTGTCTGTATCACAATTCCAGTGGGTCAGAAGTTTACATACACTAAGTTGACTGTGCCTTTAAACAGCTTGGAAAATTCCAGAATATGATGTCATGGTAGAAGCTTCTGATAGTAAGGCTAATTGACATCATTTGAGTTAATTGGAGGTGTACATGTGGATGTATTTCAAGGCCTATCTTCAAACACAGTGCCTCTTTGCTTGACATCATGGGAAAATCAAAAGAAATAAGCCAAGACCTCTGAAAAACAATTGGAGGTGGAGGTCATTAGAAGTGCAGGCCTACAATTGTAGACCTCCACAAGTCTGGTTCATCCTTGAGAGCAATTTCCAAATTACCACGTTCATCTGTACAAACAATAGTATGCAAGTATTAACACCATAGGACTACGCAGCCAGCCGTCATACCGCTCAGGAAGGAGACGCATTCTGTCTCCTAGAGATTAACGTACTTTGGTGTCAAAAGTGCAAATCAATCCCAGAACAACAGCAAAGGACTTTGTGCTGGAGATGCTGGAGGAAATAGGTACAAAACTATCTATATCCACAGTAAAATAAGTCCTATATCGACATAACCTGAAAGGCCGCTCAGCAAGGAAGAAGCCACTGCTCCAAAACAGCCATAAAAAAGCCAGACTATGGTTTGCAACTCCACATGGGGACAAATATTGTACTGTTTGGAGAAATGTCCTCTGGTCTGATGAAACAAAAATAGAACTGTTTGGCCATTGGTCAGGAAGTTAAAGCTTGGTCGCAAATGGGTCTTCCTGTTATGCAGGTGAATGAGGACCCAAAAGCGACTTGGCGAAAACAGAGTCTTTAATCCAGTAAAGTAAATCTACAATCATAAAGCATAATTCCACTCGTAATGACGAGAACCGACTGGAGACTCGATCATAACTGCAGGTTGCCTCGGGAAGGCACTTGAACGTAGCAGACTCAGACACCTGCTCACCACGCAGCATCTGAGGGAAACACGACACGACAGGGCGATACACAGACACAGCACGGTGAACAATAGACAAGGATCCGACAGGGCAGAAACGGAAAACAAGGGGAGAAATAGGGACTCTAATCAGGGAAAAAGATAGGGAACAGGTGTGGGAAGACTAAATGATTGATTAGGGGAATAGGAACAGCTGGGAGCAGGAACGGAACGATAGAGAGAAGAGAGAGAGGAAGAGAGAGAGAAAAAGGGGAACGAACCTAAAAAGACCAGCAGGGGGAAAACGAACAGAGGGAAAAGCAAAATGACAAGACAATCTAAGACAAAACATGACACTTCCAAATGGATAATGACCCCAAGCATACTTCCAAAGTTGTGGCAAAATGGTTAGGGACAACAAAGTCAAGGTATTGGAGTGGCCATCACAAAGCCCCAACCTCAATCCTATAGAACATTTGTGGGCAGAACTGAAAAGGTGTGTGCGAGCAAGGAGGCCTACAAACCTGACTCAGTTACACCAACTCTGTCAGGAGGAATGGGCCAAAATTCCACCAACTTATTGTGGGAAGCTTGTGGAAGGCTACCTGAAATGTTTGACCCAAGTTAAACAATATAAATGCAATGCTAGCAAGTACTAATTGAGTGCATGTAAGCTTCTGAACCACTGGGAATGTGATGAAAGAAATAAAAGCTGAACGAAATAATTATCTCTACTATTATTCTGACATTTCACATTCTTAAAATAAAGTGGTGATCCTAACTGACCTAAGACAGGGAATTTTTACTATGATTAAATGTCATTTATTGTGAAAAACCGAGTTTAAATGTATTTGGCTAAGGTGTATGTAAACTTCCAACTTCAACTGTATACTGAGATCATGTGACAGATCATGTGACATTTAGTTTGCATATTGGTGGACTTTGTTTAACTAATTATGACTTCTGAAGGCAATTGGTTGCACCAGATCATATTTAGGGGCTTCATAGCAAAGGGGGTGAATACATGTTTTTTTCACTTCACCAATTTGGACTATTTTGTGTTTGTCCATTAGATTAAAAATCCATTTAAATTGCAGGTTATAATGCAACAAAACGGGAAAAATGCCAAGGGGGATGAATATTTTGCAAGGCACTGTAGGACCAACAAGAGGTACACCAAAGGTTTTAGTGGCCCCCAATACTAACAGTGTGTGCAACACTAGTCACAAGTCACATGACTGTAATGGGCAAGCAGGTGGACCTCTGGTGCTGCACTGTATAATGATACTCCTGCCACACACACTGTACTGTACAGTGGATATGACAGCCTGCACTTCTAATGAGACATGACAGGCCTTTTTGAGCAGAGCAGACAAGTGGGAGCCTCCAACCATTAGAAGTCAAGTTGGTAAGGTCCTGTTGAGTCTGCAGTGTGAACTTACTGCCATTGGTGCTCGGGACATTAATATGTATGCTCCAGTTTAACTGTGGAATACCCCTCTTGATCCGTCTAATTAAAAGCAGAATGCAATTGTTAACTTATGTGGCAATAACGTGGCCACTTACATACACCAAGGGTGCCCCAAAAAATGATGAATGTTTGATGATTTAGTTCATGTGTGACATCATATGTGACTGACAATTGTATTAACCCAGTGTTTCTAAATCCAGCCAATCAAATAAAAGATGCAGACAAAGTGAAAAAGCAATTAGGTGTTACAGTATGGTCCTAGAAGGACAAAACACAACAGCCACATGTGTCTGTGTGTCCAGAAAGACTGTCAATACCTTGTTCTATAAGATTAATACAAAAAAAAAAGTTGTAGGATGAGAGTGAGGGTCGAGATGGAAACACAGGATGACCTCATTTGCTTTCAAACAGATTTCAAGAATAGTGTGTGCTGGAATCTCCAACCAACGCAATTAATCCACTAAGGCAAAATGATTAAAAACACTAACATTTCCAATCTGAACCGCAATTGCCTTTTTAAATGGAACCTGCCGCCATTTGTTTCATTAACTTTAATAATGAAAGAGGGCGTGCTGCATGTACATGGAAGAGGTTTATCGCTTTATTGCAAAGTTACTGAAATTAAAAATGAGCATATCAAAGCTCAGAGGCAGCCATTAAGACAATTACTGGCTGACTAAACATGACAAAGCTCCCCTTAGCTTGTGACTCATTTGTGTAATGGAGGAGATGGTCATGTGACATGGCCCGCCACATGTCTCGTCGCTGGTAAAAATCAACATGGCAGCGTTATGGGTTGTAACAGACAGGAACTCCCCACCCACTCACTTAAGCTGCCACATAAAGTGTACAGTGTACAAAACATTAGGAACACCTGCTATTTCCATAACATAAGACTGACGAAGTGAATCTAGGTGAAAGCTATGATCCCTTATTGATGTCACTTGTTAAATCCATGTCAATCAGTGTAGATGGGAAGGAGACAGGTTAAAGAAGGATTTTTAAGCCGTGAGACAATTGAGACATGGATTGTGTATGTGTGCCATTGGGAGGGTGAATGTGCAAGACAAAATATTGAAATGTCTTTGATTGGGGTATGGTACAGTAGTTGGTGCCAGGAGCACCAGTTTGTGTCAAAAATTGCAACGCTGCTTGGTTTTTCACACTCTATAGTTTCCAGTGTGTATCAAGAATGGTCCACCACCCAAAGGACATCCAGCCAACTGGACACAACTGTAGAAAGCATTGGAGTCAACATGGCCAGCATCCCTATGGAACGCTTTTCACACCTTGTAGTCCCTGCCCCAACGAATTGAGGCTGCGCTGATGGAAAAATGGTGTGCAGCTCAATGTTAGTAAGGTGTTCCTAATGTTTTGTACACTCAGTGTATCCAGTAATAATACACTTCACTAGAATTAATTAGGTAAGGCGCAGAGGGTAATCTTCAATATTGTCATACCGAACATGCAAGAGCCTCACTGTAAAAAAAAGGTAATATACCAGTATGTGGAGGGTAATATAACCACAGAGATTATTACGTAACAGAGACCCATAATTGACTCTCCCCTGAGTTTCACATACTGAGGAAGTCAGCAAATTGGTTTCAATTTCACTTTTCAATTAATGTATGAGTCCAGTGTCTTTTCGACACAATCAGCAAAATAGTTTTCCCTGAGTCAAACACAGAGTATGCGGAACAGAAGTTCCCCTGAGAACCATGTCTGGAATACACAGAGGCAGTGGGCCATTCTTGTTCTATCATCACCAAGGCTCCTGAGAATACACACTCCAGAGAGTATTGACATCAAGACCACTGTCGTTTGTTGATCACAACATCACTAGAAAACAACAGTGCCTAGAGCAGCCACAGACCTTGGAGAGCGAGATGTAAGCGCGTGAAATGATCTAAAACGTTTGTCGTCTCCACGCCAGTCATGTTCATCAGCCACACATCCAGAAAGGCAAGGAACCAATTCTCACCATTACCATCACCACCGCCATCATCAAGATGTCCTTCACATTTTGCATTGATAGTCAACTCATTATTAGCATACAAATAAACAATCTAATTGATGTTCTACTTTCTTAGTAAATGTTATATTAGGCGTATGACTGGATATACAATTGATCCCAAACTCTACAGGGACGTACATAATGAATTATGTAGAAGGCAGGGTGTGTTGCTGTTGATTTCTGGTGTCTAACCACACTCTCTTGTGAATTCCCTCCACAGGTACTTGGTCCCTGAATGATGCATGAACCGAGCATATGCAATGTATACAAAGCCAGTGGGTCTGCCTGTGTCTGTACTCTGTTTGTTCATGGGCCCAGAGCAGTTAGTTCCCATGGCTGTCAGTTGGAACAGGCAGGTTAAATAGGTCAAAGGCTTTTGAGTGAAAGGGACCCAAGAGACCATTACAGGGCAACTGAACGGAAAATGAAACAATTTGCCATGTAACAGGCCACATGGCAAAGCCTGACTAATGAAAAAAAAAAAAAAAAAAAATCCAGGAAATGTAATTCATGGCAGTTTCGGTTTTTGCATGTTGCAGTATAAAGGATTACTTCGTATTATTACGACTTTCAACAGCCGTAGGTGAAAAATGTATGTCATGTCTCAGGCAAGGTTACCTGCTAATCACATGAATAATGTTAATCGAATAGATTAAGGGGGAAAGAAGCCAAATCTATTTGGCCTTTCTGTGAAACTGCTCTTCTACTTACGTGTTCATTTCTAAAAGACACTGCTTGACAAACTATTAGCTATACACTAGCCTGTGAAGATCGGGATTTGCTCGCTTAGTCACGTCAATGAGCCAGGATTTGAAAGGATGGCTTCGTGAGATTGTATATATGTGTGTCATATTTCCAGGGCACAGACTCGCCCAGCCAGGATGGATGATCCAGCATCAACATGCATGGCATCAATTATTTCATTGTATCTCAAATCTATTAAAATTACAAGATTGGTTTCCCCGCCATACATAGCACTTTACAACAGCATCTAGTTTGAAATGTCTTCTACATCCCTTAGGGAGATAACATATATTGCATTTTGTCCAGTACTTAGCGCTGTCATTTCTCAGGGGAAAATTTCACACACATTACTGCGCTAAGCTAGTTAATATATGCTAACTAACCTTAGGGGAATATTAACTTTGCATTCTTAAAGGTTAGGCATTAACTCAGAATGTTTGGAACCAGAGACAACATGCAACCTTTAGAAGGAGAGGCAGACGCTTACAGTCATCCACCATCCCCTTCCACAATGCCCTAGCAAAACCAACAGTGCTCACTATTGTCCCTAGAGGTCCTTTCCACGTCATCTCCCGATGTCCCCAGACATGGATGTACGTCAAATACTGACTAGTCCTGTGCTGGTGCTGGTCAAAGTTAAATGGAATGGGGGGTGTGGTATATTGTATATCTTAACTGTATGCCCACATTCAGATATAGATCTCTCTGTTCAATATCACTTACCCTTCCATTTCATGACCAGTTGTCTGGGACAGGGATGTTGTCTCGATGTGCCAAATAGTAGGCAGGTTCTCTGCATTTGAGGCTACTAAGCCCATTAAACTGGCCCGCGAGATTATTGATATGTTTAGCAAGCTCAGACTCCGTGACATCAGGTAAGAACTCGTGTGTCTCTGCTACTCTGTCAGAGCCTCTCTTTCGGACAGGTTCATGTTCGTTTTCTTCTTTGTCAATGTACCGCTTCAGTGTCATTCAGTCTATGTCTTCATCCATTACTGCTGCTCAAATGGACGTCTTCCCTTCTCTCACTTCCTTGGCTACTCTCTCAAGAACCTGTTTTAAGTGTGTATACACGGGGCACAATACTATCTGCTCTGTAACAATAGAAATGCACTTGAGTTCATGTGCATGACACATTGCTAAAATACTATGCGTATGAGACTGACAAAACTGACAAAACGTATTCATTATTTGTATGGGGTATGGTGGACATTGGCTCAACATACCCCAATGGCCATAACGTCAACTTACCGCAAGACAAACATTTTGACTACATTAGCCCACAGAGTTAGAAATATGCACTTTCATACTAAGTTTAGGACATCATACTGTAGCTTATATTGTACATAACTGATGTACGAAACAATCTTATAACGATCTACTTTGGTTTAGATACAAGCATCATGAAACCTAGGGGACACTGGGGTAAATTAAGCCATTTTCTATATTCGGTATCACCCCATCAAGGGAAATATAGTATTATTTCTAAGAAATATATCTACATATACACTGAGTGTATAAAACATTAAGAACCCCTGCTCTTTTCATGACATAGACTGACCAGGTGAATCCAGGTGAAAGCTCTGATCCCATATGTATATAAATAGTTAAATCCAGGTCAATCAGTGTAGATGAAGGGGAGGAGACAGGTTAAAGAAGGATTTTTAAGCCTCGAGACAATTGAGACATTGTGTATGTGTGCCATTCAGATTGTGAATGGATTTAAGTGCCTTTGAACGAGGTATGGTACCAGGTGCCAGGCACACCAATTTCAGTGTGTCAAGAACTGCAATGCAGCTGGGTTTTTCACACTCAACAGTTTCCTGTGTGTATCAAGAATGATACACCATCCAAAGGACCTTCATCCATGTTGACACAACTGTGGGAAGCATTGGAGTCAACATGGGCCAGCATCCCTGTGGAAAGCGTCCATGTCCCGATGAATTGAGGCTGTTCTGAGAGCAAAAGGGGATGCAACTCAATATTAGGAAGGAATTCCTAATGTTTTGTACACTCAGTGTATTTCAGGATGTTGTGTATCCCTGGAAATAATCAGTTACAGTTTTGAAAACATAGCTTGTCCAAAGAAATTAACATCACAGTTTTGAATACATAGCTTGTCAAGGGACAAAGTGGTCTCTTGGCACAACTTAGGGGTAAATTGGGGTAAATTGAGCCAATGGGACAGGGTAAGTTGAGGGACCTCCAAATGTCTGTACTGAATGAAATATTACCCCTATCTTTTTAAAACCATGTCTATCGTGATTTCCCAAACACAATTCAAAACAATCACAATCACTCTTTCTATTTGAATCATTTTAAGCATAGTTTAACACATAGTTGAACACCTAACAAATGCTTTGTAACAATTTGTCATTTTTTAAACATAGGCCAGGACCTGGTGTTACCTCATATCCCAGCGATAAGGCCTTGCATTACACCTGGGTAGAAAACACCTCAATTTGCTCAACTTGCTATTGGCTCAACAATTGGCTCAACTTTACCTCTTGAGCAATGTCTCGATTTATCCTAAGACAAACATTTAGACTATATTAGCCCACACAGCTACAAGGATGCACTATCATGCTAGATGTAGGACCTCATATTGAACATTATAAAGAACCCAACTGATGTATAGAACAATCTGTAAATGACCTACTTTGGTTTAGATACCAGAATCATGGAAACTCTAACACAATATATTCATTTGATTTGGTTTCTTCCTTTACCGACTGCATGAAATGATGACCTCTTCCTAAATACTTGCTGACATGATTCATGTTTTGTATGGTTGCTTAGAAACAATGGGTGGCTCAATTAACCCTTTGGTTCAACTTAACCCACTCTCCCCTTTCAGCTTCATGTGTCATCTCAGGAACACTCAGACTACAATATTTGAAACTTATTGCAATAAATGTGTCCAACTATGCCAACATAAACACGCCTTGGGTAGATTTTGCTCCACGTTGTATCTCTCAATCACTTAATCATACAGTATAGTAATCCTTTGATACAGCACAGTCTGTTCTTCACAGTTTCCTACAGATATGTCTGTGATATCTTGATCTCCACAGCTGCCATGAATCGACTGTGTTGAGTTTCAAAATGGATGGCTCTGCATTCTGAGCACCTTCTCCAGCAATCAATAAGCTCCTCTTGACCTTTGTCTACATCAATAATGGTATTTCTGATTTTTGGAATAGGAGAAGAAGTTTGTCTCATCCTCAACACAGAGTATTTCTTTCACTGAGGACTCTGTTGGCATAGCTTTTACAATAAAATGGCTCATTCAACAGTAATATTACTCAACTAGGAAGAAAGGAAAGAAAGAAAGAAAGAAAGAAAGAAAGAAAGAAAGAAAGAAAGAAAGAAAGAAAGAAAGAAAGAAAGAAAGAAAGAAAGAAAGAAAGAAGAAAGAAAGAAATAGAGAAAGAAACGAGTTTAAATTTAGGAAAACACTGCAGTAGATTCTATGATGAAAAAAAGATGAACTAGCTGCATGGAGTTGAAGTTGCTCTATTTCATTTCTACTATGAGTGTGTCTATCTCTGAATCATATGAACCCCAAGCAACATTAGGTGCATGACCTTCCCTCCAACCTAATGGACACTGCCTCTCCAAATAGCAGGTTGTTAATGTTAGGACACTTTCTCGCGCACCAGGCCTGATGCCAAGGGTTTACTTCGCCCAGCCTCACATCTAACCTTTTCTCTCCTCCCAGGGCTCTGGATGGAAAACATCCAGGAGCAGAAGACCTTTTCGGGGAATGTGCATTCAAACACAGGCCCATTATATACCTGGCACGCTGGATCAACATACGTTACGTGACTCAGTAACCACGGCGAATTCAAACCAGAGGACAGACGGCACCTGGGGCCTTTGTTCCACAGACCAAGCACATCACCACGGAGCTCCCTTCCCTGGCTCTAATGACTTAACATTGGCCGAGGCAGGTAGAGGAGCTGCTAAAGACATGGAGCTGCTGGAGTACAGTGGAGGAGTGGTGGGAGAGGATGAGTTTGTCGGTAGACTTAAAAAACGTCACCCTCACTCAGCCTCTTGTTAAAAGGGGTCCATTAGGAAACACTACTGTCCCATCCCCTCCTTCCAGTCCACTATGTGGGCTTCTCTGGGGAAGTAGTGAGGCTTATTCATTCAACCAACTATGTGGCCTGAATCTAAACAGAAGAAGAAACCATCCGTATCCCATCGATGATTTTAAGAGGAGCTAAAAGTTTGGGGGAGCTGAGATAAAAGAGGAGGCACCACAGAGTAGTGATGGGGGGAAAATGTATACAGTTACATATTGCGGTACTATTTCTGACAATATTATACTGATCATTTGACTCAAAGTATTGATTTAAAAAATATATTATAAAAAAATATATTTTTTGGGGGGGGATGAGCACAATCCCTCTCCTATTTCTACTTCCGGCTTTGTGGATTAGCGCAATGTGATAATAGTCGCTGAGCATATTTGTTGAAAACATTAACGGTCAAATTATTATCTAAAACATTAACCCAGGTGGAGACTAAACATGCCGACGCATAACGAAGGCCAACGTCTTGTCGTCACATAGGGGGTCGTCCACATTGCCACAGGCAGCTGCCTGCCATGACGTAACCTTCAGGTCACGGTGCGTTGGCCACTCGCTTTGTGGCTACACAGTGAAAAGCACTGTTTAATCTGGATGAAGGCACGCAGGAGTCAGAGCCAGACAAATCGAAATGCGGAGGGCACTAGACCAGTGATCTATGTGTTTACTCTCTCTGGCTTTCCTTCTGACATCATACAAATGCATGCTAATATGGCTGACAGGGGCAACTTCCACGAGTAACATCTTGTAAATCATACATCTTCTTTCATGCAATAAAACCAACTGGCATTACAGTTGGTGTGGGGGATGACTATGATGACAACAGTTTAAACTAAAGCCTATGGGTATTTGTGCCAAAAACAGTCAATTGTGTGCTCTTAACCTCGTATCATGATGAGTCCCATTAACACTGGAAAACATAATTTCAACAACCAGTAGAGTTGAAATGTACCTGAGCAAAGCTAGTCCTTTGTATGTGTCTGCTATTTCATCACAAATGCAGTCATTGTACGCGAACTCAGCAGTAATCTAAATACATGCATTAATAATATTATTTATAATAATAATAGCAGTTTCAGTGTCATGTAAAAAAAAGGCCTTATTGGTCTACGACAATGGAAGTGTTTTCTCGTAACACGTGTCAAATCTGAGAAATGACAACACAACTGAGAACACACTAATAGCAGAGATTAGCAGAGATATTGATATGACCGGAAGCATAGCCACGGATTTCTATCCAAAACATACCCAAGGGTTTGGTGGAGGGACCTTTCCTCTCAGTCAAAGCCTGGAAAACCTGTCACCCTTCACATTGATGTGCAGTTCTGACTAAGTAGCACTAGGGGATGCTCTTGCATGAAGCAAAACTTGTCTCCAGCAGTATGCACTTCGTAAATTCCTTGAAACATTAGTATTTCCAGGCTACCACTACATGTAAACACATTACAAAGACTCAAACCACCTTGTTCACTCTTCTCAAACACAGGTAAGTGACATGTCAACCAACCCCTTGTGTTCATCCCATAAGGCAGGAGCTTCCATAATCAACGGACATAAATTGAAATTCAGGTTACAACCTGAAACATGTTTTCAGAAAACATTCACAGTTGTGAAACTCTGTTATGCGTGGATTAGCAACAACATTGTAGGCCTACAGGTGTGAATTTAAAAACGTCGATAGTCATAGTAAAATGGGTTGTTGCCAATGAGATGACTTCTGAAGGTTTTGGGATTGTTCCTACCCTATTATGCAAGCAATCACCATAGGCGCATTGACAATATCCAGCAGATCAAAGCAGAAGACGAACTATTTTTGATAGCATCGGTTAGACTGGTAGCCTATTCCGTGCAGTGCGCTGGGGGGGGGGTTCCTTTGGGAAAGACCGTGCATGGAATATCAGAGCAATACCCACACATCATTAGGAGAGGGTGATAATCGAGTACTTACCATATTGACTTCAGATACCATGTCTATGCTGGCTATGTCTATATTCATCCCCACTCCCACAGGGGGACCTGCAACAAATCAACAAAACGGACCGTAATGTTAACCATTTCATTATTTTGGGGGGTTTAATAAAAGGAATACCATAAACCACAAATGTGTGATAACGCTTTGAATTATAGCAACTGCGTACCATCAACACTCGATAGCAATCATTTATTGACTTGCTGTCAGCCAGATAACACGAAACAATATGGACATTTAAATAAAAAAACAGGTGTGCACGGTGCCTTTGATGTCCATCGCGAAACACAGTGCATGGTGTTTATTTGGTCGAAGTGATTCCGAGGAAATTGAAAGTGTGTGCCTATGTCGATCGCTTTTACACCTGATTAGAGAGATGAGCGCGTTCGTAAGGTAGCCTCGGCAAGACACAAATCGCCGAGATAACACTGGGTTGGGGAATTGAAAATCACGTTTCATGACACTACAGTCAAACTGTGTATCGTCGATTGAGCCTACAATGTAAAATCCCCTTCTGGTATTGTGTTATAAAGTGTTCCTAAATCCGTGTCGTTTAGCACATGTGGAACGAGGTGGCCAAATGTATCTATAGGCTACCTGGACAACCGGTGGGTAAACTATGTGCGTTTAACTTTTATAAAATGAGAAGGGATTTGCGCGATCCACCCAATTAGAGCAACAACTGGGTGTTATAGGGCTGACAACAGAAACGTCAATTAGAGTTTGTATTAAATGATTTCAATTACCTCCGAAATCCGGCCTCAAGCGAATGTCATATCCTTTCAACAGTCTATCCACCGTTTCTTTTACGATTGACATATTGCTAGGGTCATTGACACTAGAGAAAGAGAAGGAATACGTTATCATTTTTACAGGCTTCTGAAGGTATTATTTGACTGTTTTCTACAGTTTTTCTACAGTACAGTGTAAATCACAGACATACAAAATGAAGAGCATCTAAACTGACCACTTACCTTTGCGCACAGACCACTGCCACTATTACAGGAAAGGTCCAAACCCCAAAGTAGCTCATTTTTCTTATTCTCAACACCGCCATAGTTTTGATATGATTTTGGATTTCAGTGAAGACAGAAGAGATCCAACTTATTCTGGCCAGTGCAGTAATTCCAGTGTGGGACGCATGCGCATTTCTTACCACAACATCAAGAAGCAGTGGCTGCTGATGCTGGTGGTAGAGCAATTTCCCTGCCAGAGAAAATGTTTTAATGGGCAAGTGAAGCCTACAAGTTAGTTAGAGGCAAACGGATGGATCTCACTCGCCCTTCATGATTTTCTAAAACATGTGAAACAAACGTAATATAGATAACACGTTACGTTCTTATTTTCCGTTCATATCGATGTTTTATTCCACTTTGAAGGAATGTTTAAAAACTAAAACATTAGCAATTAGGATGAGGTGTTGCATCGGCTACTTTTTATCTAACATCAATGTATGCTTCAACAGATTTGTGGTTGTTGCATGCTTCGACAGAACATTGGGAGGCACAACTATTTAACTGTGTGTGTGAGTGTGTGTACATAATATGCGCGCACTCTGAGCTGTAGCTTCACATGTTATCTTATCTTTCGCCTCACGTTTTCTCTCTTTTACGGGCGAGAGGAAGAGAACGTTTGTAGCTACAGCTCAGAGTGCGCGTGATCCAGGATGTTTTGAGGCGCAGAATGATGAGCGGTAATAGCTAATAATCGGATTATTTGTTAGTGGTGCGTTTAGAGGGGCAGGGCAGCGACGGAACATATGGAATTGATCAATATTCAGAATATGTATACCTAGATTGAAATCATTCGAACACAACATGTATAGGCTATATAAACCTATAATGTCAGAGCATTCGTGAAATAGTCGACGCCAGTTTGTAATTAGAAATTAGGCTACCCATGCGCTGGGCTGGAGGTGCTCGCTCGCTTGCGCTCTCTCTCTCTCTCTTTGAAGGTGGGATGCTCCACAAAGTTTTTATGACATGACTCAACTTCCCAATCAATTTCACACATTGCACCTCTCCTACGGGTTCGGGGTTTTGACCCAAACTTACATAGGCGTGTTCAAATTGGTTTCATTACCACTCGCTGTTGCTCTTGCGTCAATAATGCGCCTCGAGGCCGATAGAATACATGAACAATAGCAAGTATGCTATACATTTCGAATAAAGCGCTACCCACTCCTGAAACTGACATATGCCACTTTGTAAAAGTGGACAAGCGTTGGTGGAATACAAATGCAATGGCGCACGGCACTGGGCAGAGAGCGCACGAGACCCCTGGACAATAGTCACAATTAATCAACATCCCTCTCATCTGTCATTCCTTAACAACCCACAATTGAGATGTGGATCATTGAGCTATTAGCTGCCACATGTGTAGACCTACATCAACATGATATTAGTGGATATTATTGGACAATTGAATGTTGAAGTCCCCTCTTGGGGTATATTTTGTTTCATATCGGTTTACTTGTAGCCTGGTTACTTGATTTTCTATGCATGAGATTATGTTTTTGGAAAGTAGCTGAGTAACCCAGTTTTTCTGAGATTGTAATTAGACCATGTAGAGAGAGAGAAACTCATCCCTCAGTTAGACAAATAACCATTAGAACACCTGTCATTAAAACCATAGGCCTCAGTGGACAAACCTGTAAATAAACAACAAGGTCCAATTCAAAAGCTTTATTGTCCATTTGCTAAAAACTGACATGTGTATTTGGCTTCCATTGTGGTTTACATCAGATACATAAAAACACACCATGCACAATACAATAAAAAAAATTTTGTTAAATTGTCACTGGTTCATTCATTCACTCATCTGTCATTTGTTATCCGTCATGAATGCACATAAACACCTGTCTCAGCCACTACCCCTTCTAATAATTGTTCATTTGCTCTACACTTCTTAATAACATCTCAAGTATTCAACACTTGATCATGTTGCTTTCAGAGAGTTTATTTTCACGTGCTTCCTCTCCAAGGTCAAACAGACTTCCTCTCAGCACAAAGACTGAAGAGCATAGGTTTTACAAGTGACTGATAGGTTACGGACTCTTCATAATCAAACACTAGTCATATTTTCTCCCTCATCTCCAGTCAAACTGCATCACACCATGTATTGGAATACAGCGTTTTCGGCTGTGTTTAAGTACAGGGTTTGTTTGCTGGCATGAAGGGTATTGATGGAGAGAGAGGCCAGTCGAGCCTGTTTGTGCAGAGAGCCTGTGGACACAGATAGCACACCACAGCGTATCATCTGCCACGACTTTGGGTCGCACTGTTACCACAAGCAAGGGAAAAGAGGAAGAAAGTAAACATTAGCAGTCCTCTCACAATGGTACACACTCTGTGATGTGCTATGTTTGCCGGTTAAACTAATACACTGGAAAGGTCAAAGTTCAAATACTGAATACTGAAATGCTGTACATTAGTCGTACAAATAATGTACAGACACATTCCCGGACTCATTTCAAAATGATAAATACTAAAGTTACATGATGTTGGAGTTCTTCTTTTTACTTGAGTGTTGATAAGTATTGGAATCTCCTTACTGAAGTCAATGTTATTTTTGTTGTCTCTGGTGTCTGATTTAATATTACGTTTCAGATGAAAGGAAACATATACCGATATAGGATCTTCATTTGAGACAGTTTTTGGCTACCGTACAGCTAGAAAATAAGCCTGCAGCAACAGGAAATTAGAATTATTATGTGGATTATAATTATTATTAATGGACATTTTTATGGGTGTTGATGCACATTTAAAATGTCTAAGTGTAAATTCCAAATTTCAGAAACCTTTTTAAATCTCTAAATACGCTACAAGTTTTCAATTTCCTGCATTGCAGGAAAGTTCTCCTGCAACAGGGTGATCAAATTATGATTCCACATCTGCATAATAGAGAAATAGCTTGGGAAGGACACTGAGTGCATCCCTCAGTGTACTTGTAATGCTCCGGGTGTCGTGGGTGTGGAGTCAAATGCAGGAGACAGAGTTCAATGCTGTGCGTCTTTACTAGCACCAACGCACCACAGGGTGCTCACAAAAGTAACGTTCCCAAACACAGGGGAAAAAGTACAATAGAAAAAATCACCACTAGGCACTAAGCACGTACCTCTACAACAGAGCCGAAGGTTTACAATGAAATAATCCCGCACAACAACCAGGCGGGCCGGCTGTCTAATAAAGACAAACTAATTAAACATGAACAGGTGCTACCACTAAACATACAAGGAGGGGGAGGAAAAACAATCAGTGGCAGCTAATAGGCCGGTGATGACGACCGCCGAGCGCCACCCGCCCGGGAAGGGGAAACACCCTCGGTCGGACTCGTGACAGTACCCCCCCTCTGACGCGCGGCTCCCGCAGCGCGCAGAAACCGGCCTCGAGGTCGCCCCGGAGGACGAGGTGCAGGGCGATCCGGATGGAGGCGATGGAAATCCCTCAACATGGATGGATCCAAGATGTCCCCCACCGGTACCCAGCACCTCTCCTCCGGACCGTACCCCTCCCAGTCCACGAGGTACTGCAGGCCCCTCACCCGGCGTCTTGAGTCCAGAATGGCCCGGATCGTGTACGCCGGGGTCCCCTCAATGTCCAGAGGGGGGGGGACCTCCGGTACCTCACTGTCCTGCAGGGGACCAGCTACCACCGGCCTGAGGAGAGACACATGAAATGAGGGGTTAATACGATAATAGGAAGGGAGTTTTAATCTATAACACACCTCGTTTATTCTCCTCAGGACTTTAAAGGGCCCTACACACTGCGGACCCAGCTTCCGGCAGGGCAAGCGGAGAGCTAGGTTTCGGGTCGAGAGCCAGACCCTGTCCCCCGGTACAAACACGGGGGCCTCACTGCGGTGGCGGTCAGCACTCCTCTTCTGCCGTCCACTGGCTTGTCGTAGAGATTCCTGGACGGCCCTCCAGGTCTCCTTGGAGCGCTGTACCCATTCCTCCACCGCAGGAGGCTCGGTCTGGCTCGGATGCCATGGTGCCAGGACCGGCTGGTACCCCAACACACACTGAAAAGGGGACACGTTAGTAGAGGAGTGGCGTAGTGAGTTCTGAGCCATTTCAGCCCAGGGAATGTATCGTGCCCACTCCCCTGGCCGATCCTGGCAATACGACCGCAGAAACCTACCCACCTCCTGGTTCATTCTCTCCACCTGCCTATTACTCTCGGGGTGATAACCAGAGGTCAGGCTGACAGAGACCCCCAAGCGTTCCATGAACGCTCTCCATACCCGAGACGTGAATTGGGGGCCACGATCAGTAACGATGTCCTCCGGCACCCCGTAGTGCCGAAAGACATGGGTAAATAATGCCTCCGCAGTCTGCAGGGCTGTAGGGATACCGGGCAACGGGAGGAGACGGAAGGACTTAGAAAACCGATCCACAATCACTAGAACCGCGGTGTTCCCCTGAGACGGCGGGAGATCGGTCAGGAAATCTATGGACAGATGTGACCATGGCCGCTGTGGAACGGGGAGGGGTTGTAGCTTCCCTCTAGGAAGGTGCCTAGGAGCCTTACTCTGAGCGCACACTGAGCAAGAGGAGACATAACCCTTAACGTCCTTAACCAACGTAGGCCACCAATACTTCCCCTGAAGGCTCCCCACTGTCCTCGTCACCCCAGGGTGACCCGAGGAGGGTAGGACGTGAGCCCACCGAATCAGTTTGTCCCGAACACCAAGCGGCACGTACCGTCGCCCCGCTGGACACTGAGGAGGCGCGGGTTCAGCCCGTAACGCCCGCTCGATGTCCGAGTCCACCTCCCATACCACTGGGGCTACCAGCTTTGAGGCGGGAAGGATGGGAGTAGGTGTCATAAAGGCGGGACAGTGCGTCTGCCTTCACGTTCTGGGAGCCCGGTCTATAAGACAAAGTAAACCGGAACCGGGTGAAGAATATGGCCCACCTTGCCTGACGTGGGTTAAGTCTCCTAGCTGCCCGAATATACTCCAGATTCTGGTGGTCGGTCCAGATGAGAAAAGGGTGCTTAGCCCCCTCAAGCCAGTGTCTCCACACCTTCAGAGCTCTAACCACCGCTAGCAACTCCCGGTCCCCCACATCATAGTTACGCTCCGCTGGGCTGAGCTTCCTTGAGAAGAAAGCGCAGGGGCGGAGTTTTGGTGGCGTACCCGAGCGCTGTGATAGCACGGCACCCACCCCAGCCTTGGACGCGTCCACCTCCACTATGAATGCTAGAGAGGGGTCCGGATGCGCCAACACGGGCGCATCAGTGAACAGCGCCTTCAACTTGTTGAATGCTCTGTCCGCCTCTGCTGACCACTGCAACCGCACTGGGCCCCCCTTCAGCAGTGAGGTAATGGGAGCCGCTATCTGGCCAAAACCCCGGATAAACCTCCGGTAGTAGTTGGCAAAACCCAAAAACCGCTGCACCTCCTTTACCGTGGTTGGAGTCGGCCAATTACGCACGGCCCTAATGCGGTCACCCTCCATCACCACCCCGAGGTGGAAATGCGATATCCCAGAAAAGAGACGGCTCGTTTAGAGAACACGCATTTCTCAGCCTTGACGTATAGGTCATGCTCCAGCAGTCTACCAAGCACTTTGCGCACCAGAGACACATGCGCGGTGTGAGTGGCCGAGTAGATCAGAATGTCATCGATATAAACAACCACTCCCTGCCCGCACAGGTCCCTGAGAATCTCGTCTACAAAGGATTGGAAAACGGCTGGAGCATTCTTTAACCCATACGGCATGACGAGGTACTCATAGTGGCCGGATGTAGTACTAAATGCGGTTTTCCACTCGTCTCCCTTCCGAATACGCACCAGACTATACGCGCTCCTGAGATCCAGTTTTGTGAAGAACTGCGCTCCGTGGAACGATTCCACCGCCGTAGCGATGAGAGGTAGAGGGTAACTATACCCCACTGTGATGGCGTTTAGACCTCTATAATCGATACACGGACGCAAACCTCCCTCCTTTTTTCTCACAAAAAAGAAACTCGAGGAGACGGGTGAAATGGAGGGCCAAATGTACCCCTGTCCCAGCGACTCCGTGACATATGTCTCCATTGCCAACGTTTCCTCTTGGGACAGCGGGTACACGTGACTCTTGGGAAGCGCAGCGTCCACCTGGAGATCTATCGTACAATCCCTTCCCGGTCGATAAGGTGGTAATTTAGCCGCTTTCACTTTACTGAAAGCGATTGCCAAATCGGCATACTCGGGGGGAATGCACACCGTGGAACCCTGGTCTGGACTCTCCACCGACGTGGCACCGATGGAAACTCCCAAACACCTTCCAGAACACTCCTCTGACCACCCCTGGAGAACCCCCTGTCTCCATGAAATTTTAGGATTGTGCCGGGCCAACCAGGGAGTCCCCAGCACCACTGGAAACGCAGGCGAATCAATAATAACAAAACTGATACGCTCCCTATGATTCCCCTGTGTCACCATGTCCAGTGGGACCGTGGTCTCCCTGACCATCCCTGACCCTAATGGCCGGCTATCTAGGGAGTGCACGGGGAAAGGAGAATCTATCGGCACCAGCGGAACCCCTAACTTAAGGGCGAGTCCGCGATCCATAAAGTTCCCAGCTGCGCCTGAATCGACTAGCGCCCTATGCTGGGAAGAGGGAAAAAAGTGAAGGAAAGAGATTAAGACAAACATATGGCCAACAAGGGGTTCTGGGTGAATTTGATGCTGACTCACCTGGGGTGACCGAGAAGCGTTCCGCCTGCCATCTCTACTCCCAGACGGACCCCCCCAGCACCGATCAGACGTGTGCCCTCTCCGACCACAGTTGGTGCAGGGAAGGCCACCTCCTCCGGTACCCCTCGGCGTAGCCCCTCCCAACTCCATGGGAATGGGAGCGGAGGGGCTGGGTGGTGGAATGCACAGAACCCTCTCTGAACGCCCGCGGGCAGCCAGCAGATTATCCAGTCGAATGGACATGTCGATCAGCTGATCCAGTGACAGAGTGGTGTCCCGACACGCTAACTCCCGGCGGACGTCCTCTCGGAGACTACACCTGTAGTGGTCCATAAGGGCCCTGTCCTTCCACCCAGATCCGGCTGCCAAGGTCCGGAACTCCAGCGCGTAATCCTGGGCGCTCCTCTTCTCCTGCCTGAGATGAAATAGTCGTTCTCCCACCGCTCGGCCGTCTAGAGGGTGATCAAACACGGCACGGAAGCGGCAGGAAAACTCTGTGTAGTGCTCCCGCGCTGAGTCTGGGCCATTCCAGACTGCGTTCGCCCACTCCAGAGCACGACCCGTGAGGCAGGAGATGAGGACACTCACCCTCTCTGCTCCTGAGGGAGTGGGTCTGATGGTGGCCAGGTATAGCTCCAGCTGAAGCAGAAACCCCTGGCAACCCGCCGCCGCTCCATCATAAGCCCTCAGTAGTGTCAGACGGAGGGTGCTGGAGTCGGGAGATGGGGAGTCCGGAACCGTGGGTGCCGAAGGTGGAGAGAGGAGACCACTCCTCTCCCATCTTTCCATTCTCTCCATCACTTGATCCATCGCGGATCCGATCCGATGGAGGATGGTGGTGTGGTGGAGAACCCGTTCCTCCATCGATGGGAGAGGGTTGGCTGCTGCTCCTGCTGACTCCATCAATCTGATAGGTGCGGGATTCTGTAATGCTCCGGGTGTCGTGGGTGTGGAGTCAAATGCAGGAGACAGAGTTCAATGCTGTGCGTCTTTACTAGCACCAACGCACCACAGGGTGCTCACAAAAGTAACGTTCCCAAACACAGGGGAAAAAGTACAATAGAAAAAATCACCACTAGGCACTAAGCACGTACCTCTACAACAGAGCCGAAGGTTTACAATGAAATAATCCCGCACAACAACCAGGCGGGCCGGCTGTCTAATAAAGACAAACTAATTAAACATGAACAGGTGCTACCACTAAACATACAAGGAGGGGGAGGAAAAACAATCAGTGGCAGCTAATAGGCCGGTGATGACGACCGCCGAGCGCCACCCGCCCGGGAAGGGGAAACACCCTCGGTCGGACTCGTGACAGTAATCAAAGCAAAATTATACGCACGTACACACATGCACTACATATGCACGCATGCACACATAACACACACACATATTGTGTTCACACACACACACATAGTGTTGCCTCTATACCTAGCCTGTGTTGCCTCTATACCTAGCATGTGTTGCCTAACTACAACAATATTATTTCTTAGGAACTGCTATATAATTACTGTTTATCAGTATAGGTTGTTACACAATGGAACATGGACTGTGTGTTTACAGATCCACTTGCTGAAGTTAATTCCATGTGTTGTATATTGAATCAAATGTTATGTAAGTACATTGCTGTTGCAAAGGATACACTTGTAATTATGATGTACCTACTCAGGAGCAAGAAATTTATTGTAAATTGGAGCACAATAGGTTTCATCTTTTTAATTATTAGCTAGCTATGAAATTACAATAGCATTCTTTGCAGACTATTCATTCTAACCAGGGGTGTATTCACGCACGAACGCACGCACACACACACACACACACAATAGCCTACATAAAGTGTAATACCTGAAAACAACATCATCACATGATTATTGAAAGCAGTGTCCATATGTGTGGACAGACTGGATTATTTTTGATAAACCTAATGTGGGGAGTTTGCACCTGGTCACAGATCTGTGTATAGACCCCCTGTGGACGTCTGACATGGCCAGGTACCAAAGTGAGATGGCGACGTGGCAGGATGCCGGGGTGGCACATTGAAGCTAGATGGGACTCATAGCTTTTGAGGCATAGTTTTTCAAAACCCATCTTTTGGATTATAATTTTGATGTTTGGTGTATATACCTGTAGTACGTACAGTGCGTCATGTATCAACATTGCAATCACATTGTTTTCCACCACAATGAACAGTTTTTGTGATGACTGCACTTACAGTGTCGAGTAGCCCTTTCTTGCAGTCAATGACCAAAAGCACCCCATTTGGCCTCTTGGGTGGAATGTTATTCAAATTTTTCTGAATTTCCAAATGAATATATATATATTTTTTTTTAAAAAAATTGATGACAATCGGGTGTTTCTATGTCAAACTTTTTGTTGTATTTCATTCTTCTGTGGTGTGTATATAAAGTGTAATATTGGGAGGCAATCTCAAAATGGAATACATTTCAACTCTATATCTGACATGGGACAGGTGTTTTCTTTTTTGTTGTTGTCCAGAACCATGTGTGTGAGGTATATACTTTTGTTTCAAATTATATTAGTTTAAGACTACCAAGAATCACTCTGTGTGACCTTGACTTTAGCCCTTTGAAGTAAAAGCTTAAATAGAGGTACACAATTAAACGGCCCTAAAAGGTACATTTTAACCATGCCTCTCTTGCCAAGATGTTTGGTCAAAGTAGTCTTACAGTGATGAAATCAAAGAGCCTTGCCAATTAAAACAGATAATCAAAGCGACAAAAACTCAAAAAGGACATCTGGTACTCGAAGGACCGATCATAGCTGACTCGTTGAACAAAGTCTGATTTCCAAAGCAAGCTGTATTTCAACATGAACTTGATGTTTCTCATGCCAAAAGATACACGGCATAGAGTAGCATAAACTGTATATACATTTACATGCTGTTTCTAAAGTTGTTGTGAAATCATTTGAAGAACTTAAGTTATTGACGGCAGATGTTTTTGATATCTATAATAATACAATATGTCATAGCTGCTCCAAAATGGAAATTATAACGCCAATCTTTACATTTGTTTATGTTCTTCAGCAGACATGTGGTTTCCCCCCACTGTGACACCAGGTTGCTTTGGCTATGACTATATACAGTTTCCTTGCCAATGCCAGGAGTGAGCTACGTTTTGAAACTGTAGATAACCAGTAAAAACAGAGACCATCAGCCATCCTCTATGCCTCATTAACTGCCACCAACAGCAGGAGGCGCCACCTGCTGTTTCTCAAGGTCACAGCGCCCTTTACACGACACCACAATGGACACCGTCGCCAAATCTGGGGTGAGTGTCTTGGGGTGAGTGTCAGCTTTCAGCCACAGTTGGGAAGAATATCCGAGCGACCTTGCCAAACAGTGCCTTTTGGTGTCTTGGCTTCAAATATGGAGATTCCAACGGAGTAACTGGAGCTCTTCCACCAGCAGACCTCCCACGTGAGACCCTCATGTCAACATCTGCTCCTCACTCCTCCTATGTCTCTTTTGCCCCCCTTCTCTGCCCCCTCACAGAAGAGCCCTGCTCGGCTTACCTCAGAACAACCACTGCCCACCCACACCACCTCTGCAGGCTCTCTGACTTTGACTTGACTCACTGAGTTTCTTTTTTTGTAACAGCGAGCCGTTACCATAGATACTGTATAATAAAGCAGAATTGCCACATCCACTGTTGGCGGTATGTTAAATATAACACAGCACTACAGAATTGCTTCAGATTTTGACAAGTATTAAACACATTTACTTTATACATTTGGACTAATATGTCATTGAATACAAACTTGGATTATAAGTAGACATTGATCTCATAGAATTAGAGAAATGTTGTAATCTGGTGTTTACCCAGAGTTGATGTTAATAACTAAAGAGGTTATGCAGTAAACAGGGGATATAATTAGTATTGAAAGAGACTGACACTCAATGACAACAACATGTCCCAGATCAGCTGGCTGTAAAATAGAACATTCACTGGGTCACAAGCTGGTGTCTGTATTTTAGTGGAGGAGGGCCTGCTCGTCAGCCTGATCATTTACTAGCTTTTTAAAAATTATCATGAAATGCTTTGACTGCCTCTTAGTACACCACAGCGTTAGCTAACCTTCTGCTGCTGTCCATGGTGCTGAAGTTTTAAGACCGCCTTACCTAGGTCTGGTAGGATTACGCCACTGTCCATAGAGCTGAAGTTTCAATTGCAGTTGGTTGCCTTACAAGGGTCTATTGGGAGTTGTGTTGCTGACCATGCTGTTGAAATGTACACTACTAAAGTTGGTGGGGTGAATAAAGTCAACTTTCCTTCATTTCATGTCAATGCACAATTATGAATAATAACATTTCATTGCATAAATAATATGTGCTTTTTTCTGCTGGAGATGCTGAGTATGCCCAGAAGTTGTTGTACTGACCAAAACAAAGTACCAAATGTTCTAGTTTCTCAGGCAATTTGGTAAAGGTCTCTTTTACAAAGGTCAAGGAGTTAGAAAAAGGTTTATGTGAAGCAAGTAACTGCAAGGCACTGAGAAAGCTGCTTGATTGAATTATAATACTTGAAAATCAAGGGTTATTTGCGAACACTCAGACGTCGTCAGATGCTTAATCAAGTTTAGTTTGTCATCTCTGGAGTGACACAGTTATGACACAAGTCCTGTAAAATATTTGTATCTTAAAAAATGGAATGGAAACCCCTCACCGTTGATGTGTGTGATATCCTGGCTCAAAATGTCTACAGTGCAGAAATAAACATTGGCGATGAGTGTAGTTAGCCCTCAAGTTACCCCTGTGCAATATGAAGTGCTTTGAGAGCTGTATAATGCACAATGTTAATATAATCCATTATTATCATTATTAACATGTACGCAGTTCAACTCTTAAGACTCAAGTGATCTGTTCAACGATCCAGAGATACCTTTAATTCAAACACTGCATATTGAATGGAATGAACCAGAATGAATGCTTCCCAGAGTAGGATATGTTGTATCTAGAATATTAGCAATTAGGCTCCACTTGTGGGCCAAAATGCCTTTCAGCGGCACTATCTTTGACCATTTGGCACTTTATGACATAGATGATGCTCCAAAGAACAGCAAAGCTTAAAAATCACCATGTCTATCTCTGCATCAGTGCACTCTGGGACACCATCATGGATTTGTGTGTGTGTGTGTCAGTCAGGGAGTACACCTCGGCCGCTTCAACAGAGATGTGATGGTCATGGTTCTACCTCTTCTTAATGATCTGTGGTTGAAGCCCCTGCTGTATTGCCTTCTGAACGGACCCCTATTCCCATAATGGATGGCACGGCTCATGTGATGAATAATGCTGTGCCCATTGCACGGTGCTTAAACCTCACTGCCATGGAGGTGGATTAGGGTAATGGCCCTGTGTCATTTCAATGGTGGCATTACATAGCATGCCAAGCAGATTCACACCAGTGAAATAAGCTCCCTTCCTAAAGGGCATCTTGGCTCAGAGCATGGCTTCCATTAATGCTCAATGAATCATATTACACAGTAATGTTTACTATAATGTTAATTCAACCACTGCTCCCATCTTTTTTTTTTACAGATGTTGTCATCCAGAGCAACTGACAGTGCATCATTTTTCCTACTGCCAGCCCTCTATGGGATACGAACCCACAACCTTGACATTGGAAGCATCATGCTCTAACAACTGAGCTACACAGAACCGCAATCATTATCATGCCCCGACAAGTTGAGTCTGTTCTGAGGGCAAAGGGCGGTGCAACTCAATATTAGGAAGATGTTCCTAATGTTTTGTCCACTCAGTGTATATTCTCATGACTATTCCCTTGACCGCCTACATTTAACACATTTTCTAAAACGTAGACACAGCGTTACCCACTGCACCACATCTTGAAGGAGATGAGGTGGGTGTACACTGTTCAAAGTGCATTTATAACATTATATAACTTACATATTGAGTACAATAACACTATGATTGTGGGATATCATTGCATAAATCATTTATAACACTTTTCACGCTTTTTTTTTTGAAAACATGTTAGATAAATTATAAATATGGTGAATATGTTATACCCTTCATTTAAAGGATATGTAAAAGTTACAATTAAAAGTTGTCTGCCATGTTTTGTTCAAACTAACACTGTAGAAGATAAGCACAAAATATGAATCAAATATCAATAGAAAATCAAAGTAGAGATTGTGGCAGAGAACTTATTTGAACTAAATAGCATATCATATTTGACTGCACAACGCACTTTTCTCTCCCATTTGTCTTTGCGCTGTATGAAATATTCCCCTATTTCCTATTTGAAATGAGATCAGTTGTTACTGTACTTGTCAGAATCAATGTGTCCATACAACTATGATTCTATCTAAGTGGTATAAACACAAGTAATACTTTTTTTGTTGTAACAGTCAAATTTGAAATTTGGACAATGTCACTCTAGGTCAGCGAGAGTTGAGTGAGCCAGCAAACCTCCTACTCCTACTCCTGCCTTGCCACCACCACCACCACCACCATACTACGCTTTTCTCCTTTTATTTGTATTTGTTAACACATGCTGACATGCAGAAGATCTGAGCAAGCATGAACAGACTGAAAAGCTGTTTGACATGTCCAAGGTCAACAGGCAATGAGTATTGATGCTTTATCTCCTCAACTTTGTTATGAAATAACATCTGTAGAATGCTCTCCACCACAAACATTTAAACCATCTCTGGTGTAATCTCTTGCAGCAGGACATTTGAGCCTTTTCCAAATCTCCAAACCGGTCCTTGCTAATTCCCCGCCAAAACTATCAGTTGATTTCTTCCTTCTAATGTCCCATAATGCCTTATTCGATTATTTTCAATGCCCTCCGTCCCTGCTCTTCAGTCTCTTAAAACTCTTTAGTTTTTCAACTGAGCGAGTCAGATGAGGCGCAACCGCACTGGAGAAGAAGAGCAGGACTGGCGCGAATGCCTTTGCTTTTTACACTAAGCCGCGTGATCGGTGTTTTATAATGGTTTTAAATGATGGAATATGCAAATTATAACAGTTGACCAGGGCTTTTAGGCTGTGAAGTGTTTATGAGGCATGGCTTTCGTTTTCACTTTCTTTTTTCTGTCCTGGTGAGTACAAGTAACTATTCTTCTCCGACTTTACGCATGTTAGGATGTTGATCGATGTAAATTATGCAACTTTGATGCAGTAACAAGTTGCACCGAATAGAATAAGGCGACAGATAATGAAGATGTACTTTGTTTACAGTGTGAGCAATGTTTGGGGAAATAATCCGAAATCGACCGAGATTGATGGGAATATCTATTTGGATAACATTACGCGTATATTGAATAGATTACTGGATGGATATGACAACAGGCTACGACCTGGATTTGGAGGTACAGTAATGCATATTTTAAAATTCTAACAGGTTGTTTTTAAAGGTGTTAAATTCCAGTCTTCTCACTCAGTAGATAAAGTTGTACTTTCCACTGTGCTGAGGCACTTATGTTCCGGATATACCCCAATTCTTGGTTACTATCCGATCGTTGGAAGCTGCTTTTGGTGCACTTACTATAACTCAAATGTGTGCCCTCGAGTGTCCAGACAATTTATTTACCCACTTAGGGTGTCTTTCTCACATAGGGCCAATCCTACTAAGGGATGTTATTGTGCTGACTTGTGAGATATCCAACACCTCCACAGGTCTAGTAAATGTAAACTGGCAATGGGATATCAGTAACAATAACATCGTTTTTATCTTGTCGATATTTTACGTGCTTCCTTTTGTTTTTAGATTTACATGCTTGCTTTTGTTTTTAGATTGAAGAGGTATGTTTATTTGGCTTTGTCTTATGCCAAACCAACACTTATCTTTGTAGGTCCAGTTACCGAGGTCAAAACAGACATCTTTGTAACCAGCTTTGGTCCAGTGTCAGATGTTGAGATGGTATGTGGCCGCAGTACTACTTTATCCAGTCCATTTCTATAACACAAGACTCCAGAGTAATGGCAATTTATGGATATTTCAATACACACTTGTGTTATTGCAGACAGATAATTGCTTGTTGCTCTCAGTCCTAGAATGTCCCTCCACAGTCTCAAGTCATGTTCCTACCAGCCATATTATTCTGGCATTTGGGCAGAATGTCATTAGTGCAGCTTAGGGATTTTAATCTGGTTGACAATCTCTGCCAGTGAGGGTCCCAAGCCTGCTGATCGTTTTATTTCCTTTACCCACTATACCATGTGATACATTAGTAGCCATCCTACAGGCAGTATAGATAAGACCCTTCAGAGCAGTAAAGCCATCCATTTTGTCAAAAAGTATTCCCGGATTGAAAAAGCCATATCCATGGTTACCGTTTGGATCTTCAGTCATTTGTTTTCATATAGAGGAGTTGAGAAATATGGATATGCACAGTAATTAAACAGATCACGAACAACACAGAGGGGATACTTTAAAATATGACTTTTTTTCCCCCCAAACACTATATATCCACTTTCTGAAATGTTGGTAAATGAACTTTTATTGTTTAAAAGAACATATGAAAGAGATTGGTTTTGTTTTTCCACTGTCTAATCATGGCATGGGGTTGTTCAATGACAGACATGTATTTGTTTAAAATCTATCACTTGATGGTTTCATTTCAGAGACAAACAATTGAAGTTTTTTTGCAAAACGCTATATACATCTGCCTCACTCTCAGATAAGTAAGTAGTACTGCTAGGTTTTACACGGTCAAATGTAACAAACAACTACATTTTGAATAAAGAACTGTACACATCATAGATTTATATAAAACGAATCAATGCTGGAATATGAGATCTGTATGTAAAACAGTTACATTTGACATTTTAGTCATTTAGCAGATGCTCTTATAAAAGTGACTCGTCCATTCATCTTAAGATAGATACAGTAGGTGAATACATATCACAGTCAAATATGCTTTATATGAACATCCCATTCCAGCTAAACAATGGATATATAGTGTTTGCAAAAAAATGCTAATTTTAATGCACACCTAAAATCTATTGATTAAAAATCTGAGAACAGTCATATTTAAACACACAAAGGTATCCATAAGCAATCATTTCTGGAGAAAAAAAACTCAAATGCGAAAAATATACTCCTCATTTGCAGAAATGAAATAAGTTGACTTATTACTGGCAATTTGATCAAAAAATAAAATGAGGTCACTGTGCAGTATATATGCCCTCACTTGCATACGAATTGATTGCTGATTTGACTTCCAAACCACCATGTCGTAGGAGTACACCATGGATGTATTCTTCCGTCAAACGTGGATTGACGAGAGGTTGAAATTCGAGGGCCCCATCGAGATTCTGCGCCTCAACAACCTCATGGTCAGCAAGATCTGGACGCCAGACACATTCTTCCGGAATGGCAAGAGGTCCATCTCTCACAACATGACCACTCCCAACAAGCTGTTCCGCATCATGCAGAACGGAACTATCCTCTACACCATGAGGTACTAATGAGTCACACAGCCATCCAGGTCCAGGATAGACCTACGTAGTACTCTGTGTTCTACTGGACAATCTGAGTCTCATTAGAACACATGGGTATGGTTGAGCTGTCTGTGCATTATATGCATACTTAACCAGGCGCATTTCTATGAGTATTGCTTTGTTTTGAAAATATGGTACTACCCCACTGTATGCTGGTGTGATTTAGTTATACATGATCATAGGTGAGCGTTACTACTGTACATACAGTGTGTCCAATACTCTTTGCCATTCCATTGCAGATTGACTATAAATGCGGAGTGTCCCATGCGACTGATGAACTTCCCCATGGACGGCCATGCCTGTCCTCTCAAGTTTGGTAGTTGTGAGTTGTCTTGATAAGCCTTAGTCAGACAGATGGTTCAACCAGAAGAGCTGGTGATCACATACTGACTACAGAATCTTTTATTTCTGCTGTCCAGATGCCTACCCCATGAGTGAAATTGTGTACACATGGAAAAAAGGACCACTGTTCTCTGTGGAAGTACCAGAGGAGTCCTCCAGCTTGCTACAGTACGATCTAATAGGACAGACAGTGTCCAGTGAGAGGTTAAAATCCAACACAGGTAAGAATGTGTTCATTCACTCTATGCTTAAGTATTGCTTACAGAAATAGGCCTAAAAAGATAACTAAGCTAACTAACTGTATGCATCCTGTATGCATATGGCTTTGCAGGATTCCAATCTAAAGACATTAGTACATTCTAAATGGAATTTTCATCTGAATCTTTGCTTTTTTTGGTACACATTCAATGTGGGGTATTTGACAGGTGCTACTGTATGCATGTACTGTATGCATGATGTCTCCCCCTCGTGATACTCACTGTCTGATCTGTTGTCTGTAACACAAATCAGTATTGTGCCCAGTGATTTTCCGATTGAACAATGTTGCCTGTTAGAAACTCTGCGCCACAGACATAAATTCCATTTGTTTCCTGACAGGTGAATATGTAATCATGACTGTTCACTTCCACCTGCAAAGGAAGATGGGCTTCTTCTTGATTCAGACATACATTCCCTGTATCATGACGGTGATCCTGGCTCAGGTCTCTTTTTGGATCAATAAGGAATCTGTCCCTGCTCGAACTGTATTTGGTAGGCCTCCTCCTGACCTCCACCTTTACTCCCTCCATGTCTCCACCGGGTTGTCCACCATGCTTACATGTTGCAAGGTTACCCCTGAAGGTCCCGTTATGAGTTGGAGTCCCTTTGGAGTGACACAATAGAGCCACTTTAACATAACAAAAGAACAAAGTTGTATTATACCAATTCACCACTCATTACATGATCCATTCTGTATCCTTTCATGTAGATTAGGTGAGGATGTAGTATTTTAATGTTCTTTCTTGGCAGAACATGGTAATGGTCTGCATTCTATGGAGTGCTTCACTTAGTGGAGTGGTGCTAGAGATAAAAGGCGGCACAGTCACATGGTAGCTCTCAGACCTTCTACCTCATTCTATTGATTTCCTCCAAAGTGGTGGAGCTGAATTAATAGTAAATAACTTCTACTTTGAAATCAGTCATACCGAGAGGGTCGGGGGGGTGATGCTGTTTACTTGGACTCGTTCCGAGGACTTGCAGATTCCGCTTGTTCCCATTACATCATGCGACACGTGTTTCAGCCTCCAGCCTCGGAAGCATGGAGCTCCTAAGTTTAATTTGCCATCCTTTCGATTTTTAATTTGAATTTCCCTCAGTTACATTTTCGCGAGCAAGGAGTAGTGGCTACTGGCCTTTGTCGATTATGGCTCTCTTTTGGAAGCTCGTCAGCATTTTTGAAAATCCCACACAGAAGTGAAAGATACCAATCATTAGTATGTGTTTCAAGTTGGGCCCCACGTGAAACGCACATATGCGGAAAGTCATTAACCTCCCACATCCCACTGCTTTCATTTCACACAGTTGCGGGGGAGCGCTGTGAAGATATTGGAGTGTTTTTAGTGTGAACATGGTGTGTCCTTTAGGAGGCTGTTGCATAAACATATTGGATTTTCCCCAAACCCAAGAATGACAGGCTTTATCTTCACGGTTTACACGGTTTGTTTTTGCGTTCCAAAATGCTATGATTAAGAGACTGTAAATTGCTTCTGTAAATCCAATGTATTTGAATGCTTTGGTGACACAACAACATGACAACCGTAATATGGGGCACAGCGAGAAGCCACACAAAAGAAAATGCTGGGTTGTTTGGAAAACCCAAATTATGCTTAAATTAACCCATGTTGGGTAATCCAAACAACCCGAATGGCTGGGTCACAATAACCCAACGTGTGTTCTGTCCAATATTTACTCAGCGCTGGGTTACCAAATAACCAAAAATGGGTTGTTTTAAACCCAACATTTTTGTTTGAGTGCAGTAGCTAAATAGGTTGTAGTAATGCACTGGTAGGTGCAGAAGGAGAAAGAGAGAGATAGAGAGCTATGCAGAAGCACTCCATCAGGACTAAAGCACACGAGCCATTGTTGTTGTGACTCTGGAAGAGCTGAAAGTCCCCCGAGCTGAAGTCTCGCAGACTTAATTGAGTGGGCCTAATTTGTACCTTGCTTTTAGCCTTTAAAAGCGCACGGATGCCTCAGGCTCCTCATTTCTTTCTCCTGTCTTTCTCCTTCATTTTCTTACTCCTCCTCTTCTTCCCTCTCTCTCTCTTTCTCTGGCCTCCTCAGCTTTTTTTTTTACTGACACGATTTCTCCCATATCCCTCATTACCAAGTGCATGAGTTTGACAGGCAGTGTTGGCCATTGGTGGGCTTTTTATAGAGAGTTGGTACTGTAGCTAACTTTATCAAGAGTTCTGTACTGGCTTTCAGCGCTGAAGCAGTGCTTAAATGCAGTGAAACATGATTATATCCACTTAAATGCTCTCTATATGCCCCCCCCCTGAGCAAATGAACTGTGTAAATATGTCATTGTTAAGAGCATAGCAGGGCAGTGGCCAATGGACCTTTTTTTGTTGTTGACAGTTTTAGCTTAATGAAAACAATCTCTGCTAAATTATAGCTGTACCCTGTTAATGGACCAGTATAGAGCATGTCCCTTATGTGAATTAATAATGACTTCGATAGTGTGAGGCCAGCGATTCAAACTCACTTTGAATAAATGTGATGAGATTTATTACCATGGACACATATTGTATCCGCGGATCTGTTTGTATTTGTGAATCTCCACAGTGTTATTCCTTGCTCAGATATCTGTTGCCACGTTACATGCAACGGATTGAGGCACAACTGCTTTGCCTGTTTGTTGCTGTTATCGTCAACAAGATCCAATTTGTGAATCGAAATAAATGCAGCCAATCAATTTCCATAGTAGCCCTTCCTCAGATGAGGTGCCTGGCCATAATATTATTTAACACTCTCAATCAATGGCAATTTATTTGTACTCCCTTGAAACATAACTTGCAGTGAACCACTAGAAATCAGCAACTCCATTCTGACAAAGGTTGTACAGATTCAAATTCGCAATCAATTTATTTTGATATCCAGGTTAAGTAGTTTATTAAAACTTTGGTAGTCTATGAATATGTTCAGTCTCTTCCCAATGTTATGAGGAGACAGGAGGGTGATTTCCTGCATGTCTAGATAGTCCTGTCGGTGAAGTCACTTGGCATTCCAATGAACCTTATCCAATACCAGGAGAAAGTATTTCAGAAGGCTTTTATGCGTACTGTATAGCACAGTAAATTGCTTCATATAATCTGTGGACAGGACAGCCTTTCTACACTCTCTTCATTATCCAGGATTGGGACTGCTATTGCTCTTTTTCCCTGTAAACTTGTTCCATGTAAGCCTTCATCAATTCATCTGTGTCCCATCCTTCTCATCATCATTACTCTCCTGCTCCTCCAGGCCTGCTTTGCAGCTCAATCATCCATTGTCTCCCTGAAATGAAACTACACTACCCCGGCATCTCATTCCAATCCGCATCCGATTGATCACCATGTGTCTAACTCTAACACAAGGAAGTTGTGCTGCTCTGGAACTATCATCATCATCATCACTAAAAACAGGCCGTCCCATGAACAGTAAACACTGTGGCTGGTATGACAAACTTCATCCACCCCAACCCTCCTCTGCTTTTAGAGCGACGTAAGAAATACCTTGCTGTGATTTCAAATGGATTTGCGTCCAAGACATAACCGGAATACTAAAAGTTGACCCAAATGAAAGTTGACCTCATTTATATGGATAAATAGCAAGTCATCTATTGATCGTGAGAATCAGCAACCCAAAACATGGCTTAGTTTCCTCAGCTTAAGCTTAGTGTTACCATAGTTGCGTGCCCTAATCGAGTCCTGTGATACCATGTTTCCAAAGAGCATGCCTAAATTACCTGACTTAAAGTTGATTTAGGCATGCTGTTACCGTAGGAACATACTGTATTACCACAGGCCCTACCACTCCTGTGTTTGCACGCAATGATGTTAAGGCTAAGCTGTGGGTGAGTAAACTAAGCCATGTTTTTGGTTGCTGCCTCTCAGGATCAATAGATCATGCTGAGAGTACACAGTGTTACTTTGAAAACCCTACCGTTCCGTTGGTGAATGTTATCGTGTATGACTCTCGCTATTGGTGAAGTGAATACATTTGACATAATGGGTGAACTATTGATTTTCTTAAAGTAAGAAAGATTGGACTTTTTTACATTTTGCTGGCCACTTGTTTACTCAAGTTTCCAGGTTGAATATTTTATAGTGCTACAGGTATCATTACTTATCAATATATATAATGTGCACAATTGTGACCCTCCATCCAAAGGACAGTAAAGACTCAGTGCACTGTTTAGCATTGAATTTGGACACAAATGCATTTCTGAATGTAGGAGCAAGGTTAGTGGTTGAGTAGTGTGAACTTGTGTGAAAATGAGGCTAGAGATTAAACATCATGCCCACAAATTCACCCTCTGGCGAAGTAGGGCATCAATTACCATCTAAATTATGAATGGGCTCTGAGGATTTTATGCACTGTAATGCAACGCTAATCTTCATTTTGTAGGTTGCTATTGATGAAGTTACAGTATCTTCAGTTATTATTAACGAGACAGCCTAATCTGATGAACTCGAGACACTATTTTTGCTCAAAATGTTCAGTAATGTTAGATCAGTGTCATGAGAATTACAGCAGAAATAATTTCATTCTCTGAAAATATATGATAAGATTTGATCTATTGGGTTCATAGAAAGAACCATTTTCAGGCCAAATGACATGCTTGAATAGACACCACCATTTCCCCTTAAGCTATTTCATTGCATGTAAGCTCATGTGTGTTCACATTCAACTTCTTTAATGCAAACCACTGGATGGTTGCTTGTCAGACCCTCCAACCCCCTTCACTCCACTCCTTGCCCTGAAATCACCACTCAACAAGATGATTGGCCTGGTACCCTGGAAGCCCAGCCAGTCAACCCTGGGGCTCTGGGAGATAGACAACCAAATGTATCCTCGATCCAGTATCTCTGTCTAAAATCTCTCTATGTGCCCTGTATATCCCAGGCATTACCACTGTGCTAACCATGACCACACTCAGCATCAGCGCCCGCCACTCTCTGCCCAAAGTTTCCTACGCCACGGCCATGGACTGGTTTATTGCCGTATGTTTCGCCTTCGTTTTCTCAGCCCTCATCGAGTTTGCAGCAGTCAACTACTTCTCCACGCTGCAGGCCAACAGGGAGCTCCGCAAGGTGGCCGCCGTCAAGGCAGCCCAGGAGGCTGCAGAGGCCGGGAGGAGTGACGGGGAGTCCTCTTCGGTAATCCACCCCCTTCTCCCTCCTTCCTCCTCGTTTTACACTTCTCCCTCCCTTTCCCTTTCCTCCCATTCTCTATGTCCCTCTCAACCCCCGCTCCTAGTCTATGATAACAAGAGCGTTTGACGAGAAGAGACAGCCAGTGGCTTCATGAACGCGGTTGCTGCAGATTATGTAAGATGGATAGATGAAGGGAATATCCAGGCAGATCATTACAGGTTCAGAAGAAACCTTCATGCTGGAGGGGAAAGGCAAGCCCAATGCTTTGTGCTTCTGTGGGAGAGATACTATTATTAGGTGACTGCACCAAATGCATGAAGGCCGACATGTAGGTTTTTCACATAACAAAATGACTAAATAGTCAAACTGAGAGGAGCTCTATCGGACCATCTGTCACCATTTTGAATTGCAATCTCTTTAAATTATTCTAAAAGGCAGCCAAATCTAAATGACCTGGATAAGATGTTGACTGTTTATGACTGGTTTACTGGTTGTTGACTGGATAAGATGTTGACTATTTATGACTGGTTTACTGGTTGTTGACTGGATAAGATGTTGACTGGTTTTTGACTGGATAAGATATTGACTGAGTCTACCAGCTCTTCCTTAGCTGAACACTAAGGCATTTTTATATTATACACGGATTTAAATGTGTGTCAGCATGCTAACATTCTATTTGTTCACCTGATTGGTGAAATTGGATTAAAGACAGGACACTTGTGATGACTTCCACACAAGCCAAATTGATAGAATAAGCTGTGTATTATGTTGCACTATTAATCCTGCATTTTTCATCCCATGAAAACAAGACAATGTCACACAGTATTTACATTTCATGAGGTCTTCCGTCAAATCAAATCAAATCAAATTGATTTATATAGCCCTTCGTACATCAGCTGATATCTCAAAGTGCTGTACAGAAACCCAGCCTAAAACCCCAAACAGCAAGCAATGCAGGTGTAGAAGCACGGTGGCTAGGAAACTCTCCCTAGAAAGGCCAAAACCTAGGAAGAAACCTAGAGAGGAACCAGGCTATGTGGGGTGGCCAGTCCTCTTCTGGCTGTGCTGGGTGGAGATTATAACAGAACCTTAGCTAAGATGTTCAAATGTTCATAAATGACCAGCATGGTCAAATAATAGTAAGGCAGAACAGTTGAAACTGGAGCAGCAGCATGGCCAGGTGGACTGGGGACAGCAAGGAGTCATCATGTCAGGTAGTCCTGGGGCATGGTCATAGGGCTCAGGTCAGTTGAAACTGGAGCAGCAGCATGGCCAGGTGGACTGGGGACAGCAAGGAGTCATCATGTCAAGTAGTCCTGGGGCATGGTCATAGGGCTCAGGTCAGTTGAAACTGGAGCAGCAGCATGGCCAGGTGGACTGGGGACAGCAAGGAGTCATCATGTCATGTAGTCCTGGGGCATGGTCCTAGGGCTCAGGTCCTCCGAGAGAGAGAAAGAAAGAAGGAGAGAATTAGAGAACGCACACATAGATTCACACAGGACACCGAATAGGACAGGAGAAGTATTCCAGATATAACAAACTGACCCTAGCCCCCCGACACAAACTACTGCAGCATAAATACTGGAGGCTGAGACAGGAGGGGTCAGGAGACACTGTGGCCCCATCCGAGGACACCCCCGGACAGGGCCAAACAGGAAGGATAGCTCTAGCGATACTAATTCAGTATGCAAAACAATGTTATATAGTATATCTACTGTATAAGAATTTGCTCTGATCATTGTGGGATTTGAGCCTGAGAGCCAGCAGAGAATTCAAGCCTGTTGTCATTTCAGAAATAGCTGCGATATTAAAGCAGTGCGAGCCGCATGATCCCTGCCTGATTTTTCACCTCCGTTGGACTCGCACAGCATCCAGCAGCTGACATTTTCAGCTTCAACCTGCTCTGTGATGGAAGCCAGTTAAACCCGTGCCAGCGCCCCCACTCTACCCCACACCACCCCTCACAACCCTGCCTCAGTACCTGCTCCCCACTCCACACCGCCCAACTGTGCCTCAGTCCCTGCTCCATTCACTCTGCAGCACCACAGTAGCCAAATACTATTAAATACCAAATGTTGTATTGATGAATGCATCAATGACAATATCTTTTATGACTTTGTGCACATGGCATACACCGCCGTGTTGCTACAGGAAATGGATTCAATTAAAACTGCGTTATGCCAACAACAACAAAAAACAATTGATTTCCTATTTGAATCTTAATTGCCGATGTCGTACTGATGTGCTGGTCATAGATTTACTGTGCAGGCCTGTTCTTTCACTCACCCCTTCCACCCACCTTTGTGTTTGTGCGCCATACAGGACGCCAGCAGTATGCTGAAGAAGAGGATGAACTCTACGCCTCACTTTGAGAGGCCAGCGGAGGTGTTCCCTAACCCTCCAGTGAATGCCCAGGCCTTCCTCCAGCAAGGCTCAGCCGTGCCGTCCAACAACTTACTGACAGGCACCAGCATCATAGACAAGTACTCACGCATCCTCTTCCCTCTGTCGTTCGGGGCCTTCAACCTAGTCTACTGGATCGTCTATCTTACCAAGGACACCATGGAGATGACAAGGTAGAGGCGATATGTTTTCTAGTGGCTACTGTAAATGTTTGGAAGCTTGCTGCAAATGACAGGGGGAAAAAAGATAGTGTGGAGCAATTTCATGTAGACGGTATGTTCAGGTAGGCCAATTTGATGGAAGAAGTACAGTAGAATCTATTATAGCAGGATGACCTGTAGCTAGTCATATTAGCTGTTCTGGAGCCCTCTCATTGTGAAATGCATGTAGAATCCATGTGCTAATAGTTTCAGATTTATATCATATTATTGGAACTGGTGAAGAACCACTGTTAAAATGTCCTATTATATTATATAAAAATAGAGTAGCCAGGAGGACAGGGCCACATGATGAAGAGGGATAATGGAATTACGCTGACTTTTCCCTTTAGCATATATCCTAAACAAAAACCACTGATTACAAAGTTTAACAAACCATTCAAATCTATGCATAAGAACTACTTTTAACAATTTACACAGAACATTTCACAAAACACATTTACTGGAAGAACTGTGCAGATGCTATGTTTTGGTAAGAGAATTATGGTAAAATATCTCTGTTTTTTATGTGACCACGTTTCCCGAAAACTCTTAAATAGCTGCTTCAAATTAAGATTCAAAGCTGTCAAATTTGCCTTCTTTAAGATAAAATATTCAGGGGCCTCCCGAGTGGTGCAGTGGTCTAGGGCACTGCATCGCAGTGCTAACTGTGCCACTAGAGCCTATGGGTTCGAGTCCAGGCACGGTTGGCCGTGATTGGGAGACCCATGGGGCGGTGCACAATTGGCCCAGTGTCGTCCGGGTTAGTGGAGGGCTTGGCCAGCAGGGATATCCTGTCCCATCGCGCACTAGTGACTCCTGTGGCGGGCCGGGCGCAGTGCACGCTGACACGGTCGCCAGGTGTAGGGACCGTTCGACGCATTGGTGCGGCTGGCTTCTGGGTTAAGTGGGCATTGTGTCAAGAAGCAGTGTGTCTTGTTTGCGTTGTGTTTCGGAGGATGCACGGCTCACAACCTTCGCCTCTCCCGAGTCCGTACTGGAGTTGCAGCGATGAGACAAGACTGTAACTACCAACATGATACAACAAAATTGGGGAGAAAAAGGGGTAAAAAATCAAATTTAAAAATGGTTAAAAGCTTGGGCAAAAGACTCACTGACACGAAAATAGGAATGGATGATCAGTTTCCGAAGGAAAGTTCCAGAAGGGCACAACATTCTGTACCCACTCTTCAAGGTGAATAAACTTAAAGGGACACGTGTAGCTCTCGTCAGGGGTGCAACTGTGCTTTTAGAATTAAATATATATATATATATATATACTGTATATACACCACCACAAGTTTGGGGTCACTTAGAAATGTCCTTGTTTTTGAAAGAAAAGCAAAAACAAAGTCCATTAAAATAACATCTAATTGATCAGAAATACAGTGTAGACATTTACAACATTAACAATGACTATTATAGCTGGAAACAGCTGATTTTTGATGGAATATCTACATAGGCGTAATGGGGTCCATGATCAGCAACCATTACTCCTGTGTTCCAATGGCACGTTGTGTTAGCTAATCCAAGTTTATCATTTTAAAAGGCTAGTTGATCATTAGACAACCGTTTTGCAATTATATCAGCACAGCTGAAACTGTTGTTTTGATTAAAGAAGCAATACAACTGTCCTTCTTTAGACTAGTTGAGTGTCTGGAGCATCAACATTTGTGGGTTTGATTACAGGCTCAAAATGGCCAGAATTTTTTTGTGGGTTCCAGAAACAAATAAATTTCTTCTGAAACTCGTCAGTCTATTCTTGTTCTGAGAAATGAAGGCTATTCCATGGGAGAAATTGTCAAGAAACTGAAGATCTCGTACAACGCTGTGTACTACTCCCTGCCCAGAACTGTCTCTAACTAGAATAGAATGAGGAGTGGGAGGCCCCGGTGCATATCTGAGCAAGAGAACAAGTACATTAGAGTGTCTAGTTTGAGAAACAGACGCCTCACAAGTCCTCAACTGGCAGATTCATTAAATAGTACCCGCAAAACAACAGTGTCAACTTCAACAGTGAAGAGGCGACTCCGGGATGCTGTCCTTCTAGGCAGAGTTCCTCTATCCTGTGTCTGTGCTCTTTTGACAATCTTAATCTTTTCTTTTTATTGGCCAGTCTGAGATATGGCTTTTTCTTTGCAACTTTTACCAAGACACACCTGTTAATTGAAATGCATTCCAGGTGACTACCTCATGAAGCTGGTTGTGAGAATGCCAAGAGTGTGCAAAGCTGTCATCAAGGCAAAGGGTGTCTACTTTGAAGAATCTCAAATGTAAAATATATTTTGATTTGTTTAACACTTTTTTGGTTACCACATGATTCCATTTGTGTTATTTCATAGTTTTGATGTATTCACTATTATTCTACAATGTAGAACATAGTAAAATAAATAAAAACCCTTGACTAAGTAGGTGTGTCCAAACTTTTGGTTGGTACTGTGTGCTAAATCTTTTTTGATCCACAGCCTCATAGATGATATACATACTTTTACTAACCTTTCTGGATTACAACCAAATAACAATCAGTGTACTATCTTACATATTGAATCACTAAAATATACAACTTTTATATTACTGTGTAGTTTACCAATAAAATGGTCTGACGGTGAAGTGGACATACCCAGGGTATTCATATCCCAAAAGAAAGAAATGATCTCACTGCAGTGCATTTTAAAAGAAAGTTGGCAAAAAGAGTTAAGATCTTTCTACCGTGGAAAGGAAAATACCTGTCTATTTGTGGAATAATCACTCGGATTATTTTATTTACATTTTGTTTAACCTTTATTCAACTAGGCAAGTCTGTTAAGAACAAATTCTTATTTACAATGATGGCCTACCAAAAGGCAAAAGGCCTCCTGTGGGGACGGGGGCTGGGATTAAAAATGTAAATATAGGACAAAACAAACATCACGACAAGAGAGACACCACAACACTACATGAAGAGAAACCTAAGACAACAACACAGCATGATAGCAACACCACATGACAACAACATGGTAGCAACACAAAATGGCAGCAGCACAACATGGTAGCAGCACAAAACATGGTGCAAACATTATTGGGCACAGACAACAGCACAAAGGCAAGAAGGTAAAACAACAATACATCAAACGAAGCAGCAACAACCGTCAGTAAGATCTAGCCGCTTGAGAGCACCCTTACCTGCTGATCTATGAATGACGTCTCCGTAATCTAGCATGGGTAGGATGGTCATCTGAATCGGGTTTAGTTTGGCAGCTGGAGTGAAAGAGGAGTGATTAAGATAGAGGAAACCATGTCTAGATTTAACCTTAGCCTGCAGCTTTGATATGTGCTGAGAGTAGGACAGTGTACCATCTAGCCATACTCCCAAGTACTTGTATGAGGTGACTACCTCAAGCTCTAAGCCCTCAGAGGTACAGTAGTAATCACACCGGTGGGGGGAGGGGCATTCTTCTTACAAAAACACATAACCTTTGTTTTGGAAGTGTTCAGAACAAGGTTAAGGGCAGAGAAAGCTTGTTGGATACTAAGAAAGCTTTGTTGTAGTGATTTTAACATAAAATCCAGGGAGGGGCCAGTTGAGTATAAGACTGTATCATCTACTGCCTGAGTTATGTTGTTGATGTAAACTGAGAAGAGTGTGGGGCCGAGGATCGAGCCTTGGGGTACTCCCTTGGTGACAGGCAGTGGCTGAGACAGCAGATGTTCTGACTTTATACACTGCACTCTTTGAGAGTACGGTGTCGGTCGGTGCTCAGTGGGTGTGGATGCTGGTTACAGTAAATGGAAAGAGAGGAGGCTCATGGGTCGGTGTCAGTGAGAGCCGGGAGAGGTAACATTAACTGGAGAGAGAGAAGGGAGAGGCAGAGAGCGAGAGAGAGAGAAGGCTTGTCCAGACTGTTTTCACACTCTTGCTTTGACCACCAGAAGACATAAAGAGAGAAAACGGTTATTATCTGAGCATAACATTATGCCAGTGGAAGGGAGGACAGTAGGAGGTGGTTTGTGACTACTATGATTTCCCATTGTATCCAATTCATTTGCAGTAATTCCGATTTGGTGAAAGAAGGACGCGTTTGAATCACAACAAACCATCCCTACTGTAAAAACAATATAACTAATTGGTAGGTGTACATTTTGTTGTTACTCTTGTGAACATTCATTATCCTCCCTTTTGAGGAAGAGAAATGAGAAAATAAAGATATGTGGGTTTTTGGTTAGTGAATTACCAGGCACTAGGCAGTGTTTCTTATATTTATGTATGGATTGAAATGGGGGATGGTCATGCTTTTTCAAATCTATTCCAGGGGAGGATCATGTCATTTGTATTTGATGAAATGTCAATATTTCTCAGTTTTAGAATTAGTTGCTTATTAGGCTATAAATCGATGTGTGCCCAATGCCGCCCCTCATCTCTGATTCTCCGCTGGGCGTGCAATATCAATTGCGCCTATAGGCTATTTAGTGTGATCTCAATCAAATTGTCTATAGCCTATAGGCTACAAAGAGCATGCTCAGAGAAGCACAGATCAAAGTTATATTTCTAAGATAGCTACTGGGATAGTGTAAATAAAATTAGGCTGCATTACACACTGCAATGGATATTCCATCCCTGAGTCCTGGCGTGCTCTGCTCTGCTCTCGCTGATCAAAAAAAATGTTTAAGGCTGCTTAACCAATGTCTGTGCTGTAAGTGTAAGTTCAGGAGGAAAGTCTTCCAAAAATAATTTTTGATTAGGCCTAGTCCAAAGATGCTTGCGCACAGACGAGCCTGTAACCTATGCTCTGTTCAATTTGAGAAGGTGAGTGCGAAGATGAGAAGGTCAACTTTGATAGCTTGATAGCTTACTAAAATTGTGGTCCTTCTGTAGCTCAGTTGGTAGAGCATGGCGCTTGTAACGCCAGGGTAGTGGGTTCGATCCCCGGGACCGCCCATATGTAGAATGTATGCACACATGACTGTAAGTCGCTTTGGATAAAAGCGTCTGCTAAATGGCATATATTATTATTATTATTATATATTATTGATTTGTATTAAAAACAATATGTTTCTTGCCCATTATGTATTTATCAGAGCTATTGACCTCACAACTTGTGGTGCTAAAACTTGAAGCAGCAACCATGGCACAATCAATCGGAATTGGACAGCTGATGGTGCATATTCGAGTAGGTATAATTCATTTCAACAGTCTTCATTTTAATTGGACTTTACTTAACAACAAGAGTGCTTTGTGTTCGAGTCTATTTCTTCCTACATGAGAAGTAAGAGGCAGGCATACCTGTTTGATAGATTAAATTAAGCTATAGGCATTTGCTATATCCATATATGTGTTGGTGAATTCCTTCACCCTACCTTGTTGTAGCCTACCTCTGTGTCAGTGAAGGGTTTTTAGGTTAAAACTCGAATTAAGGGGGTATGAGAGGGGATGCCATAGGTCTACTTTTTAATTAAAGAAAATTACAAAAAGACATTGTTAGATTGTTAATATGGCAGTATTTCGATGTCTGGATGAGAATCATGCCCAAACTGAGATTCTCATTCTTATGCCCAAACTGCCTATTACTCAGGCCCATATGCATATAATTGGTAGATTGTGATAGAAAACACTCTAAAAAGTTTCCAAAACTGTGAAAATAATGAATAATGTCTGTGAGTATAACAGAACTGATATGGCAGGTGAAAACCTAGGACAATCCGTCCAAGAAGTGGGAATTTTTTGATGTGGGTATCTTCAACTGAATGCTTATCAAATAGGTTATGGCCCAGATTGCAGTTCCTATGACTTCCACTAGATGTCAACAGTCTTTAGACATTGTTTCAGGCTTGTTTTCTGAAAAATGAAGAAGAATGAGACCTTTCTCTCAGTGGACTGTAGAATCATGCAGTGCTGGTTTGCACGGGTGAACGAATGCGCATCCTTCATTGTTTTTCCTTTCTATTGAATTATTGTCCGGTTGAAATATTATAGATTATTTAGACAACTGACAACCTGAGAATTAATTATAAACATCTTTTGACATGTTTTGACGAACTTTACCGGTACTATTAGGATGTATTCGTCTGCATGTTGTGACCGCCTTTGAGCCAGTGGATTACTGAACAAAACCCACCAACAAAACAGAGTTTTGGGGATATAAAGAGGTACTTTATCAAACAAAACAAACATTTATTGTCTAGTTGGGACTCTTGTGACTGCAACCATATGAAGATCTTCAAAGGTAAGTGATTCATTTTATCGCCATTTCTGACTTTTGTAATTCCTTTACTTGGTTGTAAAATGTTTGTATGCTTTTGTAAGCGGGGCGCTATCCACAGATAATCGCCGTAAAGCCTTTTTGAAATCTGACAAAGCGGCTGGATTAACAAGAAGTTAATCTTTAAGCCGATGTATAACACTTGTATTTTTCATGAATGTTTGTTTTTGACTATTTCTGTATTTTGAATTTGGCTCTTTGCAATTTCACAGGATGTTGTGGAGGAGGGTCGCTGTCGGAACGCCTGCGCCAGAAAGGTTAAGAAAATAAAAGGGATATGATTATATAAAGGGATCTATGACTGCGCTTTGGTCCGCGATGCTTCATGCAAGCTGTAAAATACGTGGGAAAGATGTGACTCCGGTGCATCTGGGAATATCATTGTTTTGTTTCTTTGACATTCAGAGTCTGACTTTGCTTGGGAAGTAATCTTATTCTGTCTCTTCACTTTCTGCACAATAGAAGATGTTTAAACTCAAACAGATTTTAGGGAAACATTTGTGACCTCTCATTGGGTTAAGCCACGGAAGAAGAGTAGCTAGCAGTTAAAGCTTACATTTTTTCTGCGTCGGAAGGCCTACTCTGTCTGGGGTGAAAACATAGGCATAACTTCTGAAAGTACCATGCTCAGGTTCCTAATTAGTTGCGAACAGGGACAGTTTTGATGCAAACAAGACAGTCTGATTTGGCATTGGAGAAATGATAAGATGAACACATATCTCTGTCCAGTCTTAGTCGGTAAGTTAGATTATTTGTGTGGTATTAAAAATAGATTCCACCATTAGTAAAATGAGGTAGAATTGCATGAAATTTTTATAAAAGGCCATTTTTCCTAGGACGTGCAAATATGATGCTTTTCGTATAAAGGAGATCTTTCCACCCTTACTCTTGTCCATGGTGGTCTGCGAACCCACAACCTTCTGGCCTGTGCGCTATCAAAATTCCCACGTAGCAATGTAATGCTTACAGGATGAAGAAGTGTGCTCCATGTAAACCCCTATTATAAATAACGTTCACTCCCTTACAGTAGGCAAATATAGTTGGTAGGGGTTTTTACAATACATCTTGATGCATTTCTTATATATTTTAAGACTTTTTATGGTAGATGTTTTCTAAGACGCCTTTTCCATTTGTTTGAGTTGAATCAAAGCCCTTACGTATGCCATTTTCTAAAATGGAAAATGGTTGAAAAATGCATCCATGCCTTAATTTTCCCAAAATACCCAGGGTCCTTAACTTATTGATGAGCTTGGAGATAACTATGGTGTTGAACACTGATCTGTAGTCAGTGAACAGCATAGGTGTTCCTTTTGTCCAAGTGGGAAATGGCTTATAGAGTGCAATAGAGATCACCTCATCGGTGGATCTGTTGGGGCGGTATGCAAATTGGAGTGGGTCCAGGGTGTCTGGGATGTTGGTGTTGATGTGAGCCATGACCAGCCTTTCAAAGCATTTCATGGCTACAGATGTGAGTGCCCAGGGTGGGACAGTCATTTAGACTGGTTACCTTGGTATTATTGGGCACAGTGACTATGGTGGTCTGCTTGACTGAGTCAGGGAGAGGTTGAAAATGTCAAAGAAGACACTTGCCAGCTGGTCAGCACATGCTCTGAGTACGCGTCCTGGTAATCTGTCTTTCCATGTGGCCGTGAATGTTACCCTGTTTAAAGGTCTTACTCACATTGACTACGAAGAGGGTGATCACACAGTCGTCTGGAATAGCTGGTGCTCTCACGCATGAGTTGGTGTTGCGTTCCTTGAAGCGAGCATAGAAGGCATTTCTGATAGGCTTGTGTCACTGGGCAGCTCGTGGCTAGGTTTCCCTTTGTAATTCGTGATAGTTTGCAAGACCTGCCACATCTGATGAGCGTGAGAGATGGTGTAGTAGGATTGGATCTCAGTACTGTAGTGATGCTTTGCCTGTTTGTTGGTTCATCAGAGGGATCATCGGAAGGTAGCGGGATGTCTTATAAGCATCCGGATTAGTGTCCCACTCTTTGAAAGCGGCAGCTCTAGCCTTTAGCTCTATGCCGATGTTGCCCGTAATCCATGGCTTCTGGTTGGGATATGTACGTACGGTCACTGTGGGGATGACGTTGTCGATACACTTCTTAATGAACCCACCACATTCATCGTAGCACACTATGAGCAAGCGCTTCAAATAACCATGTAGTGCTGTGTGTAACATAAGAAGAAAATAACAAACCTTGAATGGCATCACATTTGTTTAACCAAGAGGAAGTTGGTCATTCTCACCCTCAATGGCCGATGGGAGATCATAAGTTATGGAAGTGTGACACAAACCTGGTGTTGGTTCTGGCCTAATTAATATCTGCAGTTCTCTCTTTACCATCAAAGTTTAAATATGACTCCAAGAGTGTGCATCGGGGTATATTGACATACAGCTGTCTTACATCCCCTCAAGGCTTCATTGGCTAGACCTTACCTGATTTATGGCCATGAGACAGAGAAATAAGAAGCAATAATGATAGTATGGAGGGTGGCAGATAGCCTAGCGGTAAGAGCGTTGGGCCAGCAATCAAAAGGTTTGAATCCCAGAGGTGAAAAATCTGTTGATCTGCCCTTGAGCAAGGCGCTTAAACCTAATTTCTCCAGGGTTCCTTTGAATAATGACTGATCCCTGGCTGGGACCCCACCTTCAGGGGGAGTGGGATATGCAAGAAACACATTTCCATTTCACACCACAAACTTGTACACGTGTGAAACAGGACAAATATAAGCGCCACTTGTTTATTTATTTTTTTACATTAAATACATAATTAGGTTCTCAAATGCTGTAATATTAATACTTTGCAACATGAATATACAATTATTTTAACATATCAATGGCAATATGCAATATACAAAATGTATACATGATTAAGCTATGCAAATATAACAATATGACAACAATATTAATGGTCAATAGTAGAACATAAAAACATCTGGTGTGATAGGCCAATGCTAGAACAGGCTAAATTGGCAGTAGCATATTATGGGCCATTATTAGTCAGCAAACAAGCCAGTACTATTAACTAAAAAGCAATCCTTAATTTAAAACAAGTGCACAAAAGGTGCAAACAATGCATGTGGCAATTAACAACTTCATGGAGCATCATAAACTGCTTTTAATGAATCAAAATGGCTGTTTGACTTGGACTATTAGCATTAGCGGCAGAAATGTTACACAATTTTTTTATTTATTATTGAGTGAATTCCTTTTCTATTTCCTTCCTCGATGTCATAACGTTTTGTACATACTTTTTCGTTGTCAATTACTTTCTTGGATTGTTTTGGAGAGTTTCATCTGAGCGTTTGGTATGTTTGTGAAGTTTGTGTTTGTGAGTTTGTGAAGGACCCAAATAATAGTGATGTTACGTTTCATGCTGGAGCTCCAGGGCATGTGTTGAAATCGTTAAGCGGTTTACTTCAAAGCAGTGTGCCGATGCCTGTATCACTTTATCAGAAGCACGTGATCAATGACGTCCGAAGCTTAGTTTGGTCGAACAACCACCTGATTGGTTTGGTATTGGTTTCAGTAGAAGACAAAAAGCCTCCGCGCGCATGCGATACGGCGTTTGGGACGTCATCTATAATAATTTGGTTGCCCTAAAGTATTTTGACCACCGAGTGACACTGGTGTACACTGTGTTGATCGAAGACTCGAATAATGAACCTACTTTCGACACAATTGGCTGGAAAGCCATAATTTCCCCGTCACTACCGAATACAGGGGATGTGCTCGCGAACTTATTTTTTTTACTCCGCCATAGAGTTTGTTAGAGGGCACACCTGCCACGAATGCCCTCTCTCCACCTCTCCATGCCTCAAACTGGGGAAATTCTGAACAGTACAGCAGCACAACGTTCACGGTTTGGCTTTAATCTAAACATTTGTCTTCTGAATATGGGGGCCTAAGTTTCTCATACGGTACCTGGCTGTGTGGTTGAGTGGGTCCTTCAATTCCTGCTTCAACGTGTCCAACTTTTCAAATCAGATCAAATTTTATTTGTCACGTGCACAGAATACAACAGGTACAACCGACCTTACAGTGAAATGCTTACTTGCAGGCTCTAACCAATAGTGCCAAAAATAAAACAACAGTAAAAAGACAGTTGAAAATAACAGTAGCGAAGCTATATACAGTCATCGGTTAGTCAGGCTGATTGAGGTAGTATGTGCATGTGACTATGCATATATGATGAACAGAGAGAATCAGTGGCGTAAAAGAGGGGTTGGCAGGTGGTGGGTGGCGGGACACAATGGAGATAGCCCGGTTAGCCAATGTGCGGGAGCACTGGTTGGTCGGGCCAATTGAGGTAGTATGTAAATGAATGTATAGTTAAAATGACAGCAGCGTAAAATAGGGGTTGGGGGATGCACACAATGCAAATAGTCTGGGTAGCCATTTGATTACCTGTTCAGGAGTCTTATGGCTTGGGGGTAAAAACTGTTGAGAAGCCTTTAGACTTGCCACTCCGGTACCGCTTGCCATGCGGTAGTAGAGAGAAGAGTCTATGACTGGGGTGGCTGGGATCTTTGACAATTTTTAGGTCCTTAATCTGACACCGCCTGGTGTAGATGTCCTGGATGGCAGGCAGCTTAGCCCCAGTGATGTACTGGGCCGTACGCACTACCCTCTGTAGTGCCTTGTGGTCAGAGGCCGAGCAATTGCCGTACCAGGAAGTGATGCAACCGGTCAGGATGCTCTCGATGTTGCAACTGTATAACCTTTTGAGGATCCCAGGACCCATTCCAAATCTTTTTAGTTTCCTAAGGGGGAATAGGCTTTGTCGTGCCCTCTTCACGACTGTCTTGGTGTGTTTGGACCATTCTAGTTTGTTGTTGCTGTGGACACCAAGGAACTTGCTCCACTACAACCCCGTCGATGAGAATGGCGACCTGCTCGGTCCTCCTTTTCCTGTAGTCCACAATCATCTCCTTAGTCTTGGTTACGTTGAGGGATAGGTTGTTATTCTGGCACCACCTGGCCAGGTCTCTGACCTCCTCCCTATAGGCTGTCTCATCGTTGTCAGTGATCAGGCCTACCACTGTTGTGTCATATGCAAACTTAATGATGGTGTTGGAGTTGTGCCTGTCCATGCAGTCCTGGGTGAACAGGGAGTTTAGGAGGACACTGAGCACTCACTCCTGGGGAGCTCCAGTGTTGAGGATCAGCGTGGCAGATGTGTTGCTACCTATCCTCACCACCTGGGGGCGGTCCGTCAGGAAGTCCAAGATCCAGTTGCAGAGGGAGGTGTTTAGTCCCAGGATACTTAGCTTAGTGATGAGCTTTGAGGGTACTATGGTATTGAACGCTGAGCTGGAGTCAATGAATAGCATTCTCACATTACTGTTCCTTTTGTCCAGGTGGGAAAGGGCATTGTGGAGTGCAATAGAGATAGCATCATCTGTGGATCTGTTTGGGCGGTATTCAAATTGGAGTGGGTCTAGCGTTTCTGGGATAATGGTGTTGATGTGAGCCATTATCAGCCTTTCAAAGCACTTCATGGCTATGGACATGATTGCTACGGGTCTGTGGTCATTTAGGCAGGTTGCCTTTGTGTTCTAGGGCACAGGGACTATGGGTCTGCTTGAAACATGTTGGTATTACAGACTCAATCAGGGACATGTTGAAAATGTCAGTGAAGACACCTGCTAGTTGGTCAGCACATGCCCTGAGCACACGTCCTGGTAATCCGTCTGGCCACGCAGCCTTGTGTATGTTGACCTGTTTAAAGGTCTTACGTCGGCTACGGAGAGCGTGATCACACAGTCGTCCGGGACAGCTGATGCTCTCATGCATGCCTCAGTGTTGCTTGCCTCGAAGCGAGCATAGAAGTGATTTAGCTCGTCTGGTAGGCTCGTGTCACTGGGTGGTTGTGCTTCCCTTTGTAGTCTGTAATAGTCTGCAAGACCTGCCACATAAAACGAGCGTCGGAGCCAGTGTAGTTTGATTTAATCTTAGTCCTGTATTGACGCTTTGCCTGTTTCATGGTTTATCGCAGGGTATAGCAGGATTTCTTGTAAGCTTACAGTACACTGTGGAGACGACGTCCTTAATGCACTTATTGATAAAGCCAGTGACTGATGTGGTGTATTCCTCAATGTCATCGGAAGAATCCCGGAACATGTTCCAGTCTGTGATAGAAAAACAGTCCTTTAGTTTAGCACCTGCTTCATCTGACCACTTTTTTATAGACCGAGTTAATGGTGCTTCCTGCTTTCATTTTTGCTTGTAAGCAGGAATCCGGAGGATAGAGTTGTGGTCAGATTTACCAAATGGAGGGTGAGGGAGAGCTTTGTACGCGTGTCTTTGTGTGGAGTACAGCTGATCTAGAATTATTTTCCCTCTGGTTGCACATTTAACATTTCGATAGATATTTGGTAGAACTGATTTAAGTTTCCCTGCATTAAAGTTTCCGGCCACTAGAAGCGCCGCCTCTGGGTGAGTGTTTGCCTGTTTACTTATACAGCTGACTGAGTGCCGTCTTAGTGCCAGCATCTGTCTGTGGTGGTAAATAAACAGCCACGAAAATTATAGCTGAGAACTCTCTAGGCAAGTAGTGTTGTCTGCAATTTATCACAATATACTGTACTTCAGGCGAGCAAAATCTAGAGGCTTCCTTAGATTTCGTGCACCAGCTGTAGTTTACAAATATGCACAGACCGCCCCCCCTTGTCTTACCGGAGTGTGCTGTTCTATCTTGCCGGTGAGGCGTACAGTATATCCCGCTAGCTTAATATCCATGTCATCATTCAGCCACGATTCCGTGAAACATAGGATATTACAGTTTTTGATGTCTCGTTGGTAGGATATTCGTGATCGTACCTCGTCTAATTTATTGTCCAATGATTGCACGTTGGCGAGTAGTATCGCCTTCTGAGGGTCCTGACAAGGCATCCGGCTCTTTGTCCTCTGTACCTGCGTCGCTTCCTCTTGCAAATAACGGGGAAAAAACCTTTGTCTGATCCGAGGTGAGTGATCGCTGTGTTGATATCCAGAAGCTCTTTTCTGCCGTAAGATAAGGTTGCAGAAACATTATGTACAAAATAAGTTACAAATAACGCAACAATAAAACACATAATAGCACAATTGGTTGGGCGCCCGTAAAACTGCTGCCATTTCTGCCGGCGCCACTCCATAATAAAGGTGGTTTCACAAAACATATTCTTCCTAGGCCCATTCCAGACTTGAGATGAGTTGATTTAACATGACTTAAGTATATATTTCATTGATTCCATGTTATGTTTATTTATCTCAAGTCTGAATTGGTCACTGTTTGTATGTCTTGAATCTGCCTTTTAAACGCACTGAGACACCAAAAAGTGTTTTCGCAACAATTGTTCAGATTGAAGAACCACTTTCAGAGTACTTCCATTCTGTTTTGAAATGCATTCGGTGTATCATAACATTTACGTTGTGTTTACATGGATCTCTCATAAGTTCATTAAACTGAACATCAGCAAAACTGAGGCTCTACTTTCCAATTACACACCTCACCATTGCAGGACAGAACATCCCTCACTCGCTTTTAGCTTGACTGCCCCCAGCATCTGAAATGCCCTCCTGGACCACCTGAAGGCATAACAGACTCTGGGCTCCTTAAAAGCAGGCCTAAAGACCTTTCTCTTTCGGAAGGTTTCTATTGATAACTATGCTCCTTGGTGTTCTTGTCCCTTGTAGCGTCAGGCTGTGTTCTTTGTGTCAGTTGCTCTAGTTGTGTCCATTTTTATGTTTTTACTATTTGGTTTGTATTTTCTTTTAATGCACTTTGATGTTCTGTTGTATAAATGTAATAGATTCTTATTATTTCTTATTATTATTATATTCAAATATCCTCCAAAAACAGATCTCTGCATAGGTGCACTACTTTTTATTACTACACAATGATGAGTCTTTCTAATTTAACAATGCACTTTTACACGACTTCGGGACAGCTTTAGAACCACCAGTGGCTCGACACCAGCCATTAACCCTGGGTGTTCTCTTGCTTTACTGAGAGCAAGCCTGTTTTGTATAGCGTGTTTTTTCTCCATTGAATATAAATGTAAGGTGCCTCAGGCCTTGTGAGAGAAGTCAGATTTCATGACAGTGATGAGAGGTGTCAAGAGCTGACTAGGGTTTCTGACATTTCCTTAACGGTTGCTATTGATTGATATACTGCAGACTGTAAGCGACCAAGCAGTTAGCTACATACTGTACGCAGCGTTGTGAAAGCCAAGGGGGCTCGGAAGCACCGTGATCAAAAATAGAACAATATCCAGTGGAGGAGCCATTGAAGTCAGGCTCTCAGGATGTGTGAATAGTGTGTGCATGGTTCATTCCCCAAGTGCCAGCCACTGTAAGCTTTCATCTCTCTTTTTATAAATCTGTATTACACTGTACGGTTTTCCATGTGCTACCACCCACTAACCTAACCTTTGACACTGGGTGCTGTACATCCATCCTAACCCACATTTCTTTCTCATCTCTTGAAAGCCTCCTTTTTAATTTATGGGAAATAAATAGCTTTTTCCGTAGATGCTTGCTTCCAAATTGAATGCAGAAATATTTAATGACAAAAGTCCTGATGAAGAGGAGCAGGAAGAAATACCCTTTAGAAGAGCAGAACCACAGGACAAAGTGGTATATAGTGCCTTCAGTGTTATAACCCATTGATTTATCTTCAGAGTTCGTACTGTTAGTTGACCTAAACTGGGATATGCTTAACACCCCGGCCGTCCTACAATCTAAGCTTGATGCCCTCAATCTCACACACATTATCAAGGAACCTACCAGGTACAACCCTAAATCCGTAAACATGGGCACCCTCGTAGATATCATCCTGTCCAACCTGCCCTCTAAATATACCTCTGCTGTCTTAAACCAGGATCTCAGCGATCACTGCCTCATTGCCTGCGTCCGTAATGGGTCCGCGGTCAAACGACCACCCCTCATCACTGTCATACGCTCCCTAAAACACTTCAGCGAGCAGGCCTTTCTAATCAACCTGGCCCGGATATCCTGGAAGGACATTGACCTCATCCCGTTAGTAGAGGATGCCTGGTTATTCTTTAAAAGTGCTTTCCTCACCATCTTAAATAAGCATGCCACATGCAAAAAATGTAGAACTGAGAACAGATATAGCCCTTGGTTCACTCCAGACTGCTGCCCTTGACCAGCACAAAAACATCCTGTGGTGTACTGCATTAGCATCGAATAGACCCCGCGACATGCATCTTTTCAGGGAAGTTAGGAACCAATATACACAGTCAGTTAGGAAAGCAAAGGCTAGCTTTTTCAAACAGACATTTGCATGCTGTAGCACAAATTCCAAAACGCTTTGGAACACTGTAAAGTCCATGGAGAATAAGAGCTCCTCCTCCCAGCTGCCCATTGTACTGAGGCTAGGAAACACTGTCACCACTGATAATCAAAAATTTCAATTCAGCATTTTTCTGCGGCTGGCCATGCTTTCCATCTGGCTACCACTTCCCCGGTCAACAGCTCTGCACCCCCTGCAGCAACTTGCCCAAGCCCTCCCCCTGCTTCTCCTTCACCCAAATCTAGATAGCTGATGTTCTGAAAGAGCTGCAAAATCTGGACCCCTACAAATCCACTGGGCTAGACAACCCTCTCGTTCTAAAATTATCCGCCGCAATTGTTGCAACCCCTATTACTAGCCTGTTCAACCCCTCTTTCGTATTGTAAAATGAGATCCCTAAAGACTGGAAAGCTGCCGTGGTCATCCCCCTCTTCAAACTCTAGACCCAAACTGTTAGAGACCTATATCTATCCTGCCCTGTCTTTCTAGTCTTCGAAAGCCAAGTTAACAAACAGACCACCGACCATTTCAAATCCCACCGTACCTTCTCCGGTATGCAATTTGGTTTCCAAGCTGGTCATGGGTGCACCTCAGCCATGCTCATGGTCCTAAACGATATCATAACCACCATCAATAAAAGACAGTACTGTGTAGCTGTCTTCATTGACCTGGCCAAGGCTTTCGACTCTGTCAATCACCGCATTCTTATTGGCAGACTCAACATCCGTGGTTTCCCAAGTGACTGCCTCACCTGGTTCACCAACTACGTCTCAGATAGAGTTCAGTGTGACAAATCGGAGGGCCTGTTGTCCGGACCTCTGGCAGTCTCTATCGGAGTGCCAAAGGGTTCAATTCTCAGGCAGACTCTTTTCTCTTTATATATCAATGATGTCGCTATTGCTGCCGGTGATTCTCTGATCCACCTCTGCGCAGACGACACCATTCTGTATACTTCTGGCCCTTCTTTGGACGCTGTGTTAACAAACCTCCAGACGAGCTTCAATGCCATACAACACTCCTTCCGTGGCCTCCAACTGCTCTTAAATGCTAGTTAAACTAAATGCATGCTCTTCAACTGATCGCTGCCTGCACCCGCCCAACGGTTCTTAGAATACGTGGACAACTACAAATACCTAGGTGTCTAGTTAGACTGTAAACTCTCCTTCCAGACTAACATTAGGTATTCTCAATCCAAAATTAAATCTAGAATCGGCTTCCTATTTTGGAACAAAGCCTCCCTCACTCAAGCTGCTAAACATACTCTCGTAAAACTGACTATCCTACCGATCCTTGACTTTGGAGATGTCATTTACAAAATAGCCTTCAACACTCTACTCAACAAATTAGATGTAGTCTATCACAGTGCCATACATTTTGTCACCAAAGCCCCATATACTAACCACCACTGCGACCTGTATGCTCTCGTTGTCTGGCCCTCGCTTCTTACTCGTCACCAAACCCGCTGGCTCCAGTCTTTGCTAGGTAAAACACCGCCTTGTCTCAGCTCACTTTTCACCATAGCAGCACCCACCCGTATCACACGCTCCAGCAGGTATATTTCACTGGTCATCCCCAAAGCCAACTCCCCCTCTGACTGCCTTTCCTTCCAGTTCTCTACTGCCAATGACCCGAACGAATTGCAAAAATCACTGAAGCTGGAGACATATCTCCCTCAATAATATATAATAATACATGCCATTTAGCAGACGTTTTTATCCAAAGCAACTTACAGTCATGTGTGCATACATTCTACGTATGGGTGGTCCTGGGGATCGAACCCACTACCATGGCGTTACAAGCGCCATGCTCTACCAACTGAGCTACAGAAGGACCACAATAACTTTAAGCATCAGCTGTCAAAGCAGCTTACTGATGATCACTGCACCTGTACACAGCCCATCTGTAAATAGCCCACCCAACTACCTCATCCCCATATTGTTATTTATTTTTGCTCTTTTGCACCACAGTATCTATACTTGCACATCATCATCTGCACATCTATCACTCCAGTGATAATGCTAAATTGTAATTCTTTCACCACTATGGCCCATTTATTGCCTTACCTCCTTACTTCATTTGCACACACTGTATACAGACATTTTGATAGTGTTATTGCCTGTATGTTTGTTTATCCCATGTGTAACTCTGTCTTGTTGTTTTTGTCGCACTGCTTGGCTTTATCTCTGCCAGGTCATAGTTGTATTTGAGAACTTTTTCTCAACAGGCTATCTGGTTAAATAAAGGTGAAATATTTTGTTGTTGTTGACTTATTCCGCATTTTCTGTGTTATTTAAAGTTAATACTCCATAATGTCAAAGTGAAATTCTGTTTTTAGAAATGTTTACAAATTAATAAAAAAGGAAAAACTGAAATGTCTTCAGTCAATAAGTATTCAACCATTTTGTTGTCACATACCTAAATAAATTCAGAATACAAAATGTGCTTAACAAGTCACACAATAAGTCGCACGGACTCACTCTGTGTTTTTGGCATGATTTTTTAAGTGACTACCCCATCTCTGTACCTCACACACAATTACCTGTAAGGTCCCTCAGTCGAGCAGGGAATTTCAAACACAAAGTCAACCAAAAAGACCAGGGATGTTTTCCAATGGTTCACAAAGAAGGGCACCTATTAGTAAATGGGTAAAAAAAGACATTGAATATCCCTTTGAGCATGGTGCATTTGTTAATTACACTCTGGATAGTTTATCAATACACCCAGTCACTACAAAGATACAGACGCCCTTCCCGAACTCAGTTGCCGGAGATGAAGGAAACCACTCAGGGATTTCACCATGAGGCCAATGGTGATATTAAAACAGTTACATAGTTTAAAACCTCTTAGATGTAAAGGGACCTGCGTGGTTCTTGTACTGGTTCCGAACAAGTGTTTTGCTTGTTGAAATGGCTTGCGTTGAGCGATACCCCTGGTTCCCACATGACGTAGGATGTGAAATCTGAAACCACTGGAAGTTGGGATGTCCCTTCTACCATTTCATTTGCTCTTCTGACTGTCCATCAACTTCTGGCTGAACCCTACATCACAGGCACTGACAAACCACATGTCTGCATTCACTATATTGTAGTGCAGCAGGAGAGAGTGGTTTCATCACTATATCACATTCAAAGATCTATTAGCCATTCATCTAAAATAATTAATAGATTTAAATCAAAAACGCTTTCTGTTTGTCATAGACGGACAACTATAATATGAGATGAAATACAAGTTCCTAATGAGTTCAGGAACCCAAGCTAGAGCTCTGTGAGATGATCACAGCGATGGGGTCAGATGTTTTGATCAGAAATGTGCACATTTGTGCATTTTACAGTTATTAGAAAGGTGCAATCTTATATGCTTTCTAAATTTAGTATAATCAAATTATAACACAACTATGTTCATTAATGTGATGACAAATATTTTATCACGTCAATTAACTATGTTTAATTATTACGATGATTAAATTAATCGTCATAACTATTAACTCATTAGCAATCTTGGGGCACAACGGAAAAAGTGTATTTAACAAAAGATGTAAAGATCTCTCACGTTTCAGTCATCAATCAGTCATTATTTAATTGTTATTTACCTTCAGTCTCATTCTGAATGTCGCAAAATCCTTGGATATCTGCACGAACCTTAGCATAAATGATGAATCAGCGATGTACAAATTGGCTTAATTATTTATTTACTAAGTAACTAAATAATCACACACAATTAAATGAACACACAAACAGAATAGCTTCCACATTGATTGCTACGTATAAGTCAATGAAAAGTCCCTTATGAACTAACCCGATATGATGGCTTGGTAGACAATGGAACGGGTGGGGACAGATAAAGAGCGGGAAAGACAGAATGGACTCACTACATAAAGTTGATATAAATGCTAATACTTTGCACCTGAACGGCCACTCATTCGAAAATAATTGCAATGTTCATATTTAAGCTTGTATGTCTTGTCGTCTCTCTCTGTTTAAACCGCCCGGTCCATTTTCTGTGGAGAGTAATTCATCAGAAGTCTCTGGTTGTGTTCCCCAGAAGTCACAATGTCTTTTGTAGCTGGAGCTTCTCAGATTTCTCAGAGTGTCAGTTATAATGGATACGTCAGACGTGCCAATGTTCATTTACATTTACATTTAAGTCATTTAGCAGACGCTCTTATCCAGAGCGACTTACAAATTGGTGCATTCACCTTATGACATCCAGTGGAACAGCCACTTTACAATAGTGCATCTAAATATTTTAAGGGGGGAGGGGGGGTGAGAAGGATTACTTTATCCTATCCTAAGTATTCCTTAAAGAGGTGGGGTTTCAGGTGTCTCCGGAAGGTGGTGATTGACTCCGCTGTCCTGGCGTCGTGAGGGAGTTTGTTCCACCATTGGGGAGCCAGAGCAGCGAACAGTTTTGACTGGGCTGAGCGGGAACTGTACTTCCTCAGTGGTAGGGAGACGAGCAGGCCAGAGGTGGATGAACGCAGTGCCCTTATTTGGGTGTAGGGCCTGATCAGAGCCTGGAGGTACTGAGGTGCCGTTCCCCTCACAGCTCCGTAGGCAAGCACCATGGTCTTGTAGCGGATGCGAGCTTCAACTGGAAGCCAGTGGAGAGAGCGGAGGAGCGGGGTGACGTGAGAGAACTTGGGAAGGTTGAACACTAGACGGGCTGCGGCGTTCTGGATGAGTTGTAGGGGTTTAATGGCACAGGCAGGGAGCCCAGCCAACAGCGAGTTGCAGTAATCCAGACGGGAGATGACAAGTGCCTGGATTAGGACCTGCGCCGCTTCCTGTGTGAGGCAGGGTCGTACTCTGCGGATGTTGTAGAGCATGAACCTACAGGAACGTGCCACCGTCTTGATGTTAGTTGAGAACGACAGGGTGTTGTCCAGGATCACACCAAGGTTCTTAGCGCTCTGGGAGGAGGACACAATGGAGTTGTCAACCGTGATGGCGAGATCATGGAACGGGCAGTCCTTCCCCGGGAGGAAGAGCAGCTCCGTCTTGCCGAAGTTCAGCTTGAGGTGGTGATCCGTCATCCACACTGATATGTCTGCCAGACATGCAGAGATGCGATTCGCCACCTGGTCATCAGAAGGGGGAAAGGAGAAGATTAATTGTGTGTCGTCTGCATAGCAATGATAGGAGAGACCATGTGAGGTTATGACAGAGCCAAGTGACTTGGTGTATAGCGAGAATAGGAGAGGGCCTAGAACAGAGCCCTGGGGGACACCAGTGGTGAGAGCGCGTGGTGAGGAGACAGATTCTCGCCACGCCACCTGGTAGGAGCGACCTGTCAGGTAGGACGCAATCCAAGCGTGGGCCGCGCCAGAGATGCCCAACTCGTTAGGGATATGTTCTTCTCTCGTCTTTGGTCGATTTTCCTAGATATTTTACATATACAGCTGCAGACTGTGAATGTGTAGTCTTTGGTTTTGTAGTTTTCTTAACCATTTGTAATGTATTTAGTTGGTGCTGCGCGTAACTGGTCTATAGAGTGGAAGCCATTTAAATTGCCAACCATTTTTAGCTACAGCTCCATGCTCTTTGGTCTATAGAGATTTTCTTCTTCTTTGTTGAAAGTTTCAGAGTGTCTCAGCATTTCGTACCTTCCAGCTCACACCGTCGGTTCCGCTGGTCTATCGAGTGGTAGCTATTTCAATGTGGGGACTCTCATCCTTCCGCTTTCTGGACTAATATTAATTTAGCTAGAAGTGGGTATTAGGTACTCTGGGAAAAGGGTGTGTTGCATGACGCCGACATAATGTCTGTGCTCACGTGGGTGTGGTCACTGACTGGTTAAGATTTTATATGAATGACAATTATTTAATTTAGGAGGCTAACATCACATTTCATCTTCTCACAAATAGTTTCATATTTAATCATATACGTTCCGCAACATTTAGATGTGAATCTGATCACTGGGAAAAATACACATTCTGAGATAGAGTTCTGTTGTTCTACTACACTTAGTTACCTCACAAATTAGTAATGAATTTGACATGATTGTTCTTTAAGTACCCACGGTCCCTTCCAAATGTTTGGATTACAGAAATATTGTTTCATTATTCAACCTTTGATGTTACCGTACTGCAGCGTCTCTCTCTCTGTGGTAACAAAGGGATCTAACTTCCATATCTGAAAGAGTGGGAGAGAGAGTTTTGCTGCAGGTATTTACGACCGTCGTAAAACTGTGGTGGGAGAGAGAGAGAGATAGAGAAGGGGGATGGGATGGGATGAGGGGTGGGGGATCTGGTGCCTGTGATCCTCACCCAAAAGGGCAAGTCATGACAACTAAGTAATTCTAAGCCTTATTCATACAGTTTGTTGAATATGAAATACATTGTATAAAATATTTCATATTTTCATATTTGTATCATATTTCTACTGTGTACTTGAGCTTGTGTCCTCAAATGGGACTACATCTCAGCAATTTGTATTTTTTTCCAAAAAGGGTTGATTTGTACCTTTTCTCGGGGTATGCAGCATTACAAGTTATTGTTTATGGCCCTCTCATGATAAATCATTTATTTGGGGGATTACATAGATTACATTTTGTTACATTTAACTGGTTTTAATGGCTGCGATAGGAGATAGCTGCGGATGGATCAACAACATTGTAGTTACTCCACAGAACTTACATAAATGACAAAGTGAAACAACTTATTATGTGAATTGTAAAGCACATTTTTACTCCTGAACTAATTTAGGCTTGCTATACACAAAGGGGTTGACTATTTATTGACTAATGACATTTCAGCTTTTCATTTTAATATATTTCTTAACATTTAGAAAAACATAATTCCACTTTGACGTTCTGGGGTATTGTGTGTAGGCCAGTGACACACAATCTCAATTTAATCAATTTTAAATTCAGGCTGTAGCACAACAAAATATGGATCAAGTCAAGGGGTGTGAATACTTTCTGAAGGCACTGTATGTATTTATATTCCGGACTGACTTGGATCATTCTGATATTGCTTAATTCCTTTCTTTTTATTTTGGGGATTTGTGTGTATCGCTTTGTATTGTTAGTTATTACCGCACTGTTGGAGCTAGACAGCATTTCACTGTACCTGCAATAACATCTGCAAAATATGCGTAACTGACTACTAAAATGTGATTTGATTTGATTTGTTTGAAACAAGGCACTAAAGTTAAACTGCAAACAATGTGGCAAAAGGAAATTCTCTTTTTGTCCGGAACACAAAGCGTTATGTTTGGGGCAGATCCAACCCAACACATCATTGAGTTCCACTCTTCGTATTTTAAATCATGATGGGTATGCCTTGTCATCAGCAAGGGAGTTTTCTGGGATAAAAATAAATGGAATAGAGCTAAGCACAGGCAAAATCCTAGAGGCAAAGGTTCCTTCTGCTTTCCAACAGACACTGGGAGACAAATTCACCTTTCAGCAAGACAATTACCTAAAACACAAGACCAAATATTCACTCCAGTACCAAGACAACAGTAAATGTTCCTGAATGACCTAGTTACAGTTTTGTCTTATATTGGCTTGAACATCTATGGTAAGACTGTCTTACAATGATCAACAGAGGATAACAGAGGAATTGATCCTGATTCGATAACCCTCACAGCTATTGTCCATTCACAACGATTAATGAAATATTGGCACACTTTTTTCTCTCTCACAGAATAAGTTGGTATACGGTTGATAAGCAACCATTTTTTTTTTGTTCCCAAATGAAACCAGTCTGTCAAAAGTTGCAAATGCCAATCTAAATTCTCAAACTATATACATACTGCAATTGCAACCACAAAACCTCTTTGCTTTGATTTTAGGCATCAAAATACAACCATTTCCCTTGCTTACAGTAAAATATGAATGTTATTTCCAACAACCAATGAGCAACTCTGCTGTAAATGCTGAGGAGCTTTGGCAATGACATGGAGTGACAAGGAGTGGAATGTTAGCTAAAAATACTGGTACCCACACTAGACCTGCCTTGTGTGGCTTTTTAATGAATAGGGCCATCTAGGCCGTACATCAAGGAAACACATTTGCTGCAAAGGGCTTCTGTGAGCCCAGTGCTCACTGCACATGTCATGTGGAAGCTAAAGCTAACTATAGGCAATAAGCTTTCTTTATTCCAGACTTGAAGAATAGCTCTTTCCTGGTCTCTCATAAAACAAAACCACAAAATCTAATTTCTAATTAAATTCCTGTTTTCTAGCACAGGCCTTTGCTATAGCTTTCAGTTTAATGATCATTACATTACTGCATCTCAGGCAGATGATATAAGGGGCCAGTAAAACTGTAATCCTCATTTGACATATTTGTCTTTATAGCCCCAGGGGAGAAGTATTGACCCTATGTGTGTGTGTGTGTGCGCGTGTGCGTGCGTTTGTGCGTATTTACGTGCATGCTACATGTGTGTGTATGTGTGTGTGTGTTTTCATGCATGTCTGTGTGTTTATTCAGGCAGAGAAGTATGAATATTTATAGATCCATGTACACTAGCAAATAGTTTGCCATGACTGCTCACTGCGAAAGTCTTCAGGGTTGTCAGGGTGAATTCAATTTCCCATCTCTTTTATGAGATATTCCTACTCCATATTCCTTTTAAAAAGGACATCGTGCTTGGCACAGCATCCCCTTATCTTGATTAGTCAGTGGTTTTGCAAAAAAAGTAATCTTAGACAATACAAAGGGATCTATTCCTTCCTAGTGCTGTTGTCCACACAGATCAATAGAGTTGTGGTTCTGATTACATTTCACAGACACACACACACACACCCATAGGAAACCGGAAACAGGCATTCTTGATAACACCAAATGCAGTACTACACGGTTGAGGATGGCTGAGAGCTCGCTCCGAATAATCCCTCGGTTTGACACATAGACAGAGGAGGCGTAGGTGTGGAATACCTGGCAGTCTTTCCCAGGAAAGGAATGAAAGAGGTGGACTAGTTTTGCAAGGTCTTTGTCGACAGCCCATGAGCAAGGGATTGATTGAAATAATAAGGGCCCTGCATGCCAACCCTGGGAGGGAATGAAATTAGAACTCCTTCGGTATGGCGGTTCACACTGCTGGCTGGCTGCTGGGCCGTTTGTGTGTGCTAATACACACTCCATCTCCCTCCTGCGTTCACAAGATGACAGCGGAGCTTTATTTCTTTTCAAAATGTGTCACATGTTGCCCATAAGCATTCTCCAACCCCCTCAGTACACCCTCTACTACACACACACACAGCAATATCTCTGTTAACTGGACTGTAGTTATAACCGCACGCTTCTGGGTTCTTATATTCTCTCCTTTTTTCTTTGTTGCAGAGACAGCGTTTGAGCCCCGTCCTGGAGTGAGCCCCCTCACTGATCTCACACGGATGCACATGTGCACACACACACACACACACACACACACACACACACACACACACACACACACACACACACACACACACACACACACACACACACACACACACACACACACACACACACACACACACACACACACACACACACACAAACAAACACAAGGACACTCGCCGTTTGGATAGATGACAGAGAAGCTTGCCAAGGTTTTCTTTTTGATGCTGCCTCTGTACATTGTGTTTTTTGTTTTTTACTTTCAGTGTGTGACTGATTTGAAGTGCTCTGCCAACTGTTGACCTGGGAGCTCAAGTTTTATCATAGCTCATGGGCCAGGGCTCTCGGTCTATTTCAAACAGGTACTCAATCTCTTTCTCTCACACACACCCCGCTGCGTCTTCCCCCTGAAGAGAAACGATGTGCATTGGCACTTCTCTTTCAAGTGTTCTGCCCCTTCCCGGTCCCTGTCTGAAACAGAGGGACTTTCCTAAAAGTAGTGAGTGTCTGTCACAGGACTGGAGGTAGCGGAGTCACTTCGTCTGTGTGAAACAATACACAGCCTGGCTGCGTCTACCCTGGACAGTACTGGAAAACACACCTGAGGGGAGTACTGTGCACTGCCTCCACTCTGACTGACTGTCTCCCCCCAATTTAAACTTTGCAATCGCTCTCGGTTTTCGGTTCACTGGCTTATTTTCACTCCTCTCATGAAACATTTCTTTGATGAAGCCAAATCGTCAAAGAGTTGTTCTTGGTTCCTCACATACATTTTAATATTCAGAACTACTCAAAAGACACACACCCAAAGACACACACACATTCACAGGGACAATCTTGTTAGACAGTCAAATCCTGATAAATGCAAGGATCATCGGTCTCTCCACGTAGGTCAAAGATCAATCACAAGGCCTGTATTTGTTGGCATCCACCAACAAAAAAACTAAACCCTGGACTTTAATGAATTCACAATATTCTCTCCTTGCTAACTTTACTTGGCTATGTTTGGCGTATCAGAGAATACAAATATAGTTCCCTGGCAACAGCCCGCCTCTCATTCAATGGATATATTATTTAATGTCAGTGTTGTTGTTTCTTTTAATGTTTTCTATTTTTGCACTTTTATGTAATTGTATCTGTCGTTATTGGACGTGAAAGAATGCTAAGGTGGTTTGTGGTTGGCAATTATTAATTAAATGACAGATTTACATTTAATTTAGAACTGCATCCTCTCACAAGCAATTATGCACCATGCCAAATGCATTCATTAACTTCGGTCTGGATTTACATATAATTATGCACTATTTCCAATTAAAAGAAAGGAGGTAAATGATTAAATCCACAGAGTAGCGCCATCTAAATATATCCCACGTTCATATATGTATGTGTGTGTTTATTGGTTATTCATGACTGTCTTTCCACTGGCTGCCTCTCTCTCTCTCTGCAGCACATACTGCAGCTTTATCAACACACTTATCAGCACCATCAAGCATCTGTTTGACTTTTTTATTTTATGATAAAGTCCATGAATATTACTCCGGTCCGTTACACCTTTCCGCATTTCTTTCCATGTTCCCCCAGATAATGTAGTGATATTTTTTGACGAAGGAAAACTAGATGGACTGCCTTCAAATTGAACCTTCCTTCTCTGCTTTTGATGTGGAGTCTGAGGACACACAACATTTCAGCTCGGACTACACTGGCAAGCCCTGGAAGGGACCTCTTGACAGTTGCCTCTGAATAAGACTGGCTGAACCTAAAGGAAGAGGCAAAGGAGTGGCTGATGTATAGCTCTGACTGTATAGCCCTATTGAGTTGGTTATTTAGTTGAATTAAATGGAAAAGGAAGATTGAGGGGGCTGTATTGGAGACCTTATTGATTTTCTCCAACCTCAACCTGCCTGCTTATGGCAAACATACTGGTCTCTTTGGGGGACAAGCATTAGCATGACCTGTGACCCTTCAGTGTCCTTGTTAGGGGTTTGGAGTGTTGGGGTTTTGTGTATCGAAGACCATGACATCTACCGCCCCCTCAATATCGTATTTCACTACAGGCATGAGTCACATTGATTCCTAACAACTGTTATTTGCTAGCTTTTATTCACAGGCTAAGCAAATGTGAAATGTGAAAATGAAGCAGCAATATGGTAACACGTTGGTCTTTGTCCATATGTGAATATTTCATGATTACTGTAGTTATAGATTTATATTTTTATTTTCCTGTCTTAAATATCCTGCTTGATGTATGGCTATTATGTTAATTATTTGTACTGATCTGAAATGTATTGCAGCTTTTGTATATACAGTGCCTTGCAAAAGCATTCAGGCCCATTGGATGTCTTCACATTGTATTGTGTTACAAAAGTGGGATTAAAATTGGTTTAATTATACTTTTTTGTCAGCAATCTGCACAAAATACTCTAATGTCAAAGTGAAAGATGAATTCTAGACGAATAAACATGAAATAACTCAAATATAGTCGTTGCAGAAGCATTTAGCTCCCTGAGTAAATAATTGTTCGATAAACCTTTGGCATCGAGGCTTCTTGGGTAAGTCTGTAAGGGCTTTGCACACCTGGATTGTGCAATAGTTTCCCATTATTATTTTATACATTCTTCAAGCTCTGTCAAGATGTTGGGGATCATGGTTAGACAGCAAATTTCCAGTTTTGCCATAGATTTTCAAGCAGATTTAAGTCAAAACTGTAACTTGGCCACTCAGGAACATTCACTGTCTTCCTGTTAAGCAACTACAGGGTAGATTTGGCCTTTCGTTGTTATTGCTATTGTCCTGCTGAAAGGTTGAATTCCTTTCCCAGTCTGGTGTAGAGCAGACCGAAACAGAAGGATTTTGAAACAGGAGGATGTTCCTCTAGGATTTTGCCTGTGCTTAGCTCTCTCCCCTTTCTTTTTCTCATGATAACCTCCCCAGTATTTGCCGACACCAAAATAAGGAGGCAGTTACTCAATGATGTGTTGTGTTGGATTTGCCCCAAACACAAGGCTTTGAAAAGTATTCCTCTGCTGTGTTTTTTTTGCAGTATTACCTTTAGTACCTTGTTGCATATGACAGGTAGCCTGGCGAGTAGGAGCGTTGTGCCAGTAACCAACAAGTTGCTGGATCAAACCCCCAAGCTGACAAGGTACAAATATGTCATTCTGCCCGGAGCAAGGCAGTTAACCCACTGTTCCCTGGGTGCCGATGATTTGGATGTTGATTAAGGCAGCCCACCTCTGCACCTCTCAGATTCAAATGGGCTGGGTTAAATAAGGGAGACACAAATTAGTTGAATGCATTCAGTTGTACAACTGACGAGGTATCCCCCTTTCCCATGCATGTTTTGTTTGAATGCTCTGTACTCTTCTTTTCACTTTGTCATTTAGGTAATGATTATGGAGTCACTACAATGTAGATCCATCCTCAGTTTTCTCCCATCACAGCCATTGAACTCTGTAGCTGTTTTTAAAATCACCAATGGCCTCGTGGTAACTTTCCTGAGCAGTTTCATTCCTGTCCTGCAGCTCAATTCAGAAGGACGACTGTATCTTCGATGTGTCTGGGTGGTTTAATACATCATCCACAGCATAATTAACTTGACCGTGCTTAAAGAGATATTCAACGTCTGATTTGTTATTGTTACCCATCTACAAATCCCTTCCCTTCTTTATGAGGCTTTCAAGAAGCTCCCTGGTCTTTGTAGTTGAATCTCTATCTTAATAAAAAAAAATGTAAATGTTCTTCCACTATGACATTACAGGGTGTTTAGTATAGATTCTTGACGTCAACAAAATGGCAATTAAATGCATTTTAATCCCACTTTGTATCACAATAAAATGTGAAGTAATCCAAAGGATCTGAACACTTTTGCAAGGCATTATATATCATTATATTCTCTATTTAGCACATTCAAATCCACTTGTTTTTATTTTCCCTCAGAGACCGTTTTTATTGCCATAGAAAACAATATTTTGGTGTGTAGACATTGTCGTTTTACTAACAATCTCCTCAATACTTTCCCTCGGGATTGTGTGTATATTATCATGTTGAATAAAGTCAAAATATGTTTTGAGTGTTTCTTTCCTTGTCAAATGCACAACCCGCATCGCAAAACATGATGTATGACATGATGAAACATCCCTTTCAACCAGTCAGATAGAAATGTATTGTACAGTTCTTTATGGGATGGGTAATGTGGCAAGCCAAGAATATGTCCCTTCAGCCCTTTTAGTAGAAATGAAACAAAGTAACCGAACTAGAGATTGAGAAATTGAGATTAACATAAACCAGTGTAGTACATCTCAGGCGTATGTATTTTTCATTCATGACGGTAGTGTGGCGGGGCTGTTCTTACTGTAAAAGAAGCCCCCGTCTCCTTCTATCTCCTCTGTCCCAACATCCTGAAAGAAGCCGCAGGGCAGAGGAGTGTGAGCGGGTACGAGAGAGAGATTTCCTCATTTCACTTGTCCTCTGGTCCAAACCACAGGACGCCCATGCGCTCCAAAGCACTGGGTCACCCTCCTCTCTGGTCAAAAAAGGGTAGAGTGCCACCTATTGGTGCACTGCCTGTTTCCTCCTACTACACCTCCTCCTCTGCTCTGCACAGGCTCAGCATATCCCTTACACACACACAGGTCTTCTCGTAGGCACTACATATGCAGTCGGATGAGGGAATGGCATTTTTGTGTCTGCTTTCTGTTTTTGAGGTGAACTTTTGCTAAAGTAGGGGAACTTTTAGTTGTAAGGAGTGCTGCTGTGCCTTCTGGAGCCACACTGATATGTGTAGGTGGATACAGAGCAAAGAGAGAAGACATGATCATCCCGGACCCGGACCCCAACCCCAAAAGAAACCCTGACCCCCCCCCCCCCCACACACACACACACAGTCAGGCACAGAGGCATAATCAGTGGTGTGGATGAGAGGCAGACTGCTGTTGTGTCTCAGGCTCCATCACACTGAGTATTACGATGTTTTCCACAGGCTTGTCAGAGGGCACCATATTAGGCCCATCGTATTCACTCATATGTCAGACTGTCACATGCAGTTGGATCCATCAACATCCCTGACACTGTCAGAGCTAAAGAGAAGGTGGGAGGGTGAGCCAGCAGAGAATTAGAGAGAAAGATAGGTAGAAAGAGAAGGATGAATGAATAAAATAAGCATAGATGCAGAACTCCCACTGCTTGAAAAACATGACTGCAAATCTGCTCAAATAATTAACACAAATAACGTGTGGAGCCTTTGAGACAGATTTTGACTCAATTGTACTTCAGTCTATTCCAATATATGAAGGATTGACCACTATATCGTCTGTGGATGGATCAACCATTCAATTTCTGCTCAGAGATGCTCAACCTCATGGGTTAATGTCTGCGAAGCTAAATTCTGTCTCTGTGTCTTTGTTGAAACTGAACTTCCACACACTAAGAGTTGGAGTCGGTGTCGATGTATGTCATCCTAAATCACACATCTTAAATAGGCCAGTCGTGTTCATCACATTGCTGTATGTGCTCTTGCTAAGCTATCAACAATTATAGTCGTGCACGAGTTCCGTTTGATAAGACAAATCATTCCTGTTTTAATGCATTATATAGAACAGCATGTTCTGATTAAAACTCTCACGAGCCACAGTCGAAAATCAACTCAAATCAGTGACAAATGGCCGCGTTCGATGGGCTCCATTGCTTCGCACTCCCTTACAGTTATGATGGAAAGAGGGGGGGGGGGATTCAGCTGCGGATTGAAGAGGCTGGTGTGTCCCACACAGTGATGTCCGATATCAATCCCCCATTACTATATAGTGAGGATAGATATGCTCTGGGGATAAGTCATGCTGTATGCAGAAGACTAGAGGTCCTGTAGAATGAATAGCCTCTGCACCTCTGAACCCACTGAAGATACCTACAGTATTAGCTACCTTGGCCTTATCCTCATTGAGAAATCCTCCCTGTTTTGCTGTGAGAACCAAAATAACCTGGTGGGTGTGTATTGTGGCCTCATTTAAAGTAAACAATGCCGAGAGAGAGTGTACTGTATCGTAGCCATTGCTCTAAGAAGTATTCTCAGGTAAATGCTTATAAATCCACGAGGGGGCAATTAACCTGGCAGGGTAGAGGTGAGGTACAAGGTGACTCTCCCCCGGGATCTGTCTGTTGTCTCTCGTAGAGGTAATGGGGCAACCATTTTCATAATTGCCTAGCACTTAATACTTGCATAACAAGTGACTGACTATATTAGCTGGTTCAGTTATTATATATTTTCATGAACAATCAAATCCCTTTTAGTCAGAAATCAATGTGTCATATGCATGCCTAATGGTCTACCATGTGACCTCTGTTGCTCCAGGACTCTAGGATCCTGCACTGCCATGGGGCCGGTGGAGTGTAGCTCACAGCAGTACCCAGTAGGGATGGGCGCCACACGGCCCCACAAGCTAGATGGTTAGCATTTAGCGCCACGTGGCCCTGCAAGCATAGATGGTTAATGTTTAGCATGGAACCACTCTGTATGTGTATGTGAGGTACTCATACACACATGGTGGGAGGCCTTGCTTTCCAGCTTATGATTAAAAGCTCTTCTCATGCCATGGCAACAGTTGTGCTTTTCTGGGATCCAGAGAGAGAGCTGGATCCAACCAGGCGGCAGTATGCTGTGTTGCCACTCCAATCTTCTCCACTACGCTGTAGTTAAAGGGCAGAAGTTGTGCTTTATGCATCTGGGCCCCCAGGCTCCTTTTAGCATATGGAGATAATCAAGGGATGACTTGAAGTGATTGGCATTGATGACTCACCGCCAAACCAGGTGTCTTGGCCGGGGGCCGGGGGCCTGTGACGAGTATTGGGGGCAACTAGTGTCCTGTAGCAACGAGGGGCTCATTAAAAGCGGATCATTTTATTGATCGCCAGAGCGATCTGATTCGCTGCTGTCCATTCAAGAGGCCTTATCTCTTTTAGGGTCTGTGTTTCCAGGCGGCTATTAAATACAATGAGAGTGCAGTTAATATTGCAGATATACACTGAGTGGACAAAACATTAGGAACACCTCCGCTTTCCATGACGTAGACTGACCAGGTGAATCCAGGTGAAAGCTATGATCCCTTATTAATGTAAATTGTTAAATTCACTTCAATCAGCGTAGATGAAGAGGAAGAGACAGGTTGAAGAAGGATTTTTAAGCCTTGAGACAATTGAGACTTGGAATGTGTAAGTGTGCCATTCAGAGGGTGAACGGGCAAGACAAAATATTTAATTGTCTTTGAACGGGGTGTGGCAGTAAGTGCCGGTTTGAGTGTTTTCAAGAACTGCAACACTGTTAGTTTTTTCAAGCTCAACCGTTTCCTGTGTGTTTCAAGAATGGTCCACCATCCAAAGGACATCCAGCCAACTTGACACAACCGTGGGAAGCGTTGAAGTCAACATGGAACAGCATCCCTGTGGAAGGCTTTCAACACCTTGTCGAGTCCATACCCCGAAGAATTGAGGCTAGTGCTGCACCTTTTGTTTTGATCCAGCCTCAAACCTTTACGCCTCTTTCTCATCTCTCCTCTGACACCATAACACCAAAAAGATGGCCTGGGAGGTTAGTGGGGGTAATACAAAAGTCAAAACACTTGTGCAATATCCACAAGCAAGCAGTTTACTGGCCCACAAGGCACAGATTATGACTGAATGGCTGCATTCTACGAGTAATCACTCAAACGTAACAATAACTGACGGAGGAGGGTAGAATCAAGTTAACGATGTGCTGTAGGTCCAAACAGTATGGAACATGACAGATGGTAGATTGTAGTAGTAGATTACAATAAACATTACATAATTAATGTGGCCCCTGGGAGGGTAGATAGATGCTGCACACAGATCCAGACAGCAAAGAGTGGTTGACTTGCTTAGATTTTTTGTTGCTTTACTTTTACATATCTTAAGTGGAAGATTGATGACAGTTTGAACAGCATGGTTAGAGCCTATACTAATGAGAAGTGCACGAGTTGAGTGCGTGGCTAAAGTGTTGGCGTCTGAACGTTTTTATGGGCAATTTCTCGCTGCAACAGCACCTGATTGCTTTGTGCAGCCCAGTGACGATAATGGAGTGCTTATATAAAGTCTTCCCTGTCTCACTGTTAGGATGTCCGAGGAAGGTCAGTGGAGCGCATGCATAGATTGACCGTTGTGTGGAGAAGGCATGAATGGAAGTAAACTGAAACGGAATCCAGCCCTGCAAGCCCTTTTTCCTTGTTGAATAAAATACATTCAATCCCCTCAGTTAAGATTGTGCAGTGCATATTTTAAAAATGATTTGATATTTATGCATATTACATATTGTAATATAATATTTATAATATTACCATTGCTGATTACATATAGAGTGACTTCAGAAAGTATTCACACTGCTTGAATTTTTTCAACAAAAAATGCAGGTATTGAATATCCCTTTGAGCATTGTGAAGTTAGTAATTACACTTTTGATGGTGTATCAATACACCCAGTCACTACAATGATACAGGTGTCCTTCCTAACTCAGTTGCTGGAGAGGAAAGAAACCGCTCATGGGTTTTTACCATGAGGCCATTGTTGACTTTAAAAGTGTTAGAGAGTTTAACAGCTGCGATAGGAGAAAACTGAGGGTCGATCAACAACATTGTAGTTATTCCACAATACTAACCTAAATGACAGAGTGAAAAGAAGGAAGCCTGTACAGAATAAAAATATTCCAAAACATGCATCCTGTTTGCAATAAGGCACTAAAGTAAAACTGCAAATTAGCTTTATGTCCCGAATACAAAGTGTTATGTGTGGGGCAAATCCAACACTTTTATTTTATAGCCTCGCTACTGTATATAGCCTGTCTTTTTTACTGTTGTTTTTATTTCTTTACCTACCTATTGTTCACCTAACACCTTTTTTGCACTATTGGTTAAAGCCTGTAAGTAAGCATTTGATTTGATTTGAAGATCACGGAGTACCACTCTTCACATTTACAAGCATGGTAGTGGCTTCATCATGTTATGAGTATGCTTGTCATCGGCAAGGACTAGGGAGTTTTTTGGGGTGGGATAAAAATAAATGGAATAGAGCTAAGGACAAAATCCAAGAGGAAAACGTGGTTCAGTCTGCTTTCCAACAGACACCGGGAGACAAATTCACTTTTCAGCAGGAAAATAACCTGAAACATAAGGCCATATCGTCACTGGAGTTGCTCACCAAGACAACATTGAATGTTCCTGAGTGCCCTAGTTACAGTTTTGACCTAAATCAGCTTGAAAATCGATGGAAATACTTGAAAATGTCTATCGGAGCTTGAAGAATTTAAAAAATAATCTGTAAATATTATATAATTCAGGTGTGTAAAGCTCTTAGAGACTTACCCAGAAAGACTCACAGCTATAATCGCTGCCAAAGGGGATTCTAACATGTAGTGACTCAGGGGTGTGAATACTTATGTAAATGAGATGTTTCTATATGTCACTTTCAATAAATTTGCTAACATTTCTAAAAACATGTTTCACATTATGGGGTTTTGTGTGTTTAGATGGGTGATTAAAAAAAAACTATTTTGAATCCATTTTGAGTTCAGGCTGTAACACAACAAAATGTGGAGTAGGTTAAGGGGTATGAATACTTTCTGAAGGCACTGTAGTAATAAAGTGGTAAGTATTCCAACTTTAGGATATGCAGAGGTTTTTGAGAAACTCATACACCTCTGTTAGCCTCATTGAAGCTACACAACTATTAGATTTTAACCTTAATTAACATGTCACAACAATATACAACAGAACAAATGAAGAGGAATGACAATTACTCTAATGCCGGGCAAGGGTCCGCCTAGGGGCCGTATGCGGCCCGTGACTTGATTCAATATGGCCTTCGGAATCATACTCAGATCGTATAAAGAATTTGCGATAAAAGCCCAGTGAATACTCGCCTTTGTCATGATTTCACACTGCTTGTGGAACATTTATTTTCAAGGCACTTATAAATAACAACTGCATGATGACAGACGGTGACTGACAGGCTGAGAGAAACGTCACAGTTACAAATAATAGCTAGCTAGACGTGGCGCAAAAATTTGTTTTTCAAAGATTTAAAAGAAAAGGAAAGTAGACAATGAATGTAGGATGTTCAAGAAAGAGTGGCGTCGAAATATTTCTTTATTGAGGTATCAGAGAAAGCTGTCCCAACTTGTCCCAACACTTCCAGACGAAGCATGCAGAGAAATATAGGAGCACGTTTTATGAGCAGAGGGCAAATGCACCAAAATAGTTGCTTTCTCTGTTGCGAAAGCAGCAAAGACTTTTCACAAAACTGCATTCAGCAAATGACGGAATTGTGAGAGCTAGCTATGTTCTGTCTCACAAAATTGCTAAACATATTAAGCCATTCGCTGAGGGCGAATTCTACAAAGAATGTTTAATAGAATACCTTGCACCGACAAGAAAAAGCTGTTTGAAGGTTTTTCCCTGTCAAGCCGAACAGTGACATGGCGTGTTAAGGACATTGCAGAGAATATGGAACAACAGTTGAAAGACAGAGTAAAGGATTTCACCTATTTCTCCTTGGCCCTGGATGAGAGCAATGATGCACGTGACACAGCAGTTGACACAGACACAGTTGTTGATATTCTTACGAGGCATAACCCCAGCTTGCTTCAGTGCAATCAATGAAGAGCACAACCACAGGAAAACATTTATTGGAGGAGGTTAATAAGTGTGTGGCAAAGCTGGGACTGAGTTTTGAAAAGTTATCCAGTATGACCACTGATGGGTGCCCAAACTTGACAGGAAAAAAACATTGGTAGTTGAGCTGAACCCAGATCAGAAATGTATTTTCCTGCATTGAATTATTCATCAAAAAGGTGCTCTGTAAATGTGTTATAGAAAATGATCCATGACAAAAACATTGATGTATACGCTGATTCGGTGAGCAAGTTTATTTGCAAGTGCATCGGTGATGATGTATAAACGGTGACTATTAAAACCTTCCCCAACCAGAAACCATGGATTGATGGAAGCATTCATGCAAAACTGAAAGCGTGAACCACTGCTTTTAATCATGGCAAGGCGACCGGAAACATGACCGAATACAAACAGTGTAGCTATTCCCTCCGCAAGGCAATCAAACAAGCTAAGCGTCAGTACAGAGACAAAGAAGAGTCGCAATTCAACGGCTCATACACAATATATTCAATATGTGGCAGGGTCTATAGTCAATCATGGATTACGGAAAGTAAAACCAGCCCCGTCGCGGACACCGACGTCTTGCTCCCAGACAAACTAAACAACTTCTTTTCTCACTTTGAGGACAATACAGTGCCACTGACACGGCCCGCTACCAAAACCTGCGGGCTCTCCTTCACTGCAGCCAATGTGAGTAAAACATTTAAACGTGTTAACCCTCGCAAGGCTGCCGGCCCAGACGGCATCCCTAGCCGCGTCCTCAGAGCATGCGCAGACCAGCTGGCTGGTGTGTTTATGGACATATTCAATCAGTCCCTATCGCAGTCTGATGTTCCTGTTCCCAAGAAAGCTAAGGTAACTGAGCTAAACGACTATCGCCCTGTAGCACTCACTTCCGTCATCATGAAGTGTTTTGAGAGACTAGCCAACGATCATATCACCTCCATCCTACCTGACACACCACTCCATCCTACCACTCCAATTTGCTTACCGCCCCAAAAGGTCCACAGACTGTTATGCAGGTGAATGAGGACCCAAAAGCGACTTGGCGAAAACAGAGTCTTTATTCCAGTAAAGGAAATAAGCAATACTCCTGGACAATCAGAGCAGAAAACAAAACATAAAAAACTAATTCCACTCGTAGTGACGAGGACAGACTGGAGACTCGACCATAAACCGTAGGTTGCCTCGGGAAGGCACCGACCGTAGCAGACTCAGACACCTGCTCACACGCAGCATCTGAGGGAAACAAGACACGGCAGGGCGAGACAAAGACACAGCACGGCGAACAATATACAAGGATCCGACAGGACAGAAACGGAAAACAAGGGGAGAAATAGGGACTCTAATCAGAGGACAAGATAGGGAACAGGTGTGGAAAGACTAAATGAGTGAGTAGGAGAATGAGGAACAGCTGGGAGCAGGAACGGAACGATAGAGAGAGGAGAGAGAGGGAGGGAGAGAGAGAGAGAGGGATAGAAAAAGGGAACGAACCTAATAAGACCAGCAGGGGGAAACAAACAGAAGGGAAAGCATAATGACAAGACAATATAAGACAAAACATGACAGTACCCCCCCACTCACCGAGCGCCACCTGGCGCTCTCGAGGAGGAACACTGGCGGCAACGGAGGAAATCATAGATCACAAACGGTCCAGCACGTCCCGAGAAAGAACCCAACTCCTCTCCTCAGGACCGTAACGGAAAACGATAAAAAGGGAAACTAGGGTACTACTCAAAAAAAAAAAAATGAGACACGGGTAGAGAACTGAAAGCTTTAGAGCAAACAGGACCAAACAGGCCAGGAGAGTAACAACTAGGGACAGACTGAGACACAGCAAGGGCAGGAACAAGAACAGGAGAGATGCGGTGGCAGGGAACAGACTGAGACCCAGCAAGACCAGGAGCAGAAGCAGAAAAAAAATTACCAGACTTATTCTGCGCGCAGTCCGAACACGCAGCCACGAAACGGCGCGTGTCACGCTCCTGAGTAGGCCACCAAAAGCGCTGGCGAATAGAAGCAAGAGTACCTCGAACGCCGGGATGGCCAGCTAACTTGGCAGAGTGAGCCCACTGAAGAACAGCCAGACGAGTAGAAACAGGAACGAAAAGAAGGTTACTAGGACAAGCGCGCGGCGACGCAGTGTGCGTGAGTGCTTGCTTAACCTGTCTCTCAATTCCCCAGACAGTCAACCCGACAACACGCCCAACAGGAAGGATCCCCTCGGGAACAGTAGAAGCCACAGAAGAACTAAAGAGACGGGATAAAGCATGAGGCTTGGTGTTCTTAGTACCCGGGCAATAAGAAATAACGAACTCGAAACGAGCGAAAAACAACGCCCAACGAGCATGACGCGCATTCAGTCGTTTGGCAGAACGGATGTACTCAAGGTTCCTTTGGTCAGTCCAAACGACAAAAGGAACGGTCGCCCCCTCCAACCACTGTCGCCATTTGCCTAGGGCTAAACGGATGGCGAGCAGTTCACGGTTAGCCACATCATAGTTACGTTCCGACGGTGACAGGCGATGAGAAAAATACGCGCAAGGGTGGACCCCATCGTCAGTATCGGAGCGCTGGGACAGAATGGCTCCCACGCCCACCCCCGACGCGTCAACCTCGACAATAAACTGTTTAGTGACGTCAGGTGCAACAAGGATAGGAGCGGATGCAAAACGCTTCTTGAGGAGATCAGAACAACAATCATACGACCGGTGAGGAGGAAGGGAGTTGGTTCTGGACCGACTGAAGACCGTGCGCAGACCATGATATTCCTCCGGCACTCCTGTCAAATCACCAGGTTCCTCCTGTGAAGAGGGAGCAGAACAAACAGGAGAAATAGCAGACATTAAACACTTCACATGACAATAAACATTCCAGGAAAGGATAGAATTACTAGACCAATCAAAAGAAGGATTATGACACACAAGCCAGGGATGACCCAAAACAACAGGTGTAAAAGGTGAACAAAAAATCAAAAAAGAAATGGTCTCACTATGGTTACCAGATACAGTGAGGGTTAAAGGTAATGTTTCACATAATATACTGGGGAGAGGACTACCATCCAAGGCAAACATGACCGTGGGCTCCCCTAACTGTCTGAGAGGAATGTCATGTTCCCGAGCCCAGGCTTCGTCCATAAAACAGCCCTCCGCCCCAGAGTCTATTAATGCACTGCAGGAAGCTGCCGATCCGGTCCAGCGTAGATGGACCGGTAAGGTAGTACAGGTACTTGACGGAGAGGACCGTCTAGTAGCGCTTATCAGTCGCCCTCCGCTTACTGATGAGCTCTGGCCTTTAACTGGACATGAAATGACAAAATGACCAGCGGAACCGCAATAGAGACAGAGGCGGTTGGTGATTCTCCGTTCCCTCTCCTTAGTCGAAATGCGAATACCCCCAGCTGCATGGGCTCAACACCTGAGTCAGTGGGGAAAGATGGTAGTGTCGGAGAGAGGGGAGACACAGTTAACGCGAGCTCTCTTCTATGAGCTCGGTGACGAAGATCTACCCGTCGTTCAATGCGAATAGCGAGTTCAATCAAAGAATCCACGCTGGATGGAACCTCCCGAGAGAGAATCTCATCCTTAACCTTAGCGTGGAGTCCCTCCAGAAAACGAGCGAGCAACGCCTGCTCGTTCCAGTTACTGGAGGCAGCAAGAGTGCGAAACTCTATAGAGTAATCCGTTATGGATCGATTACCTTGACATAGGGAAGACAGGGACCAGGAAGCTTCTTTCCCAAAAACTGAACGATCAAAAACCCTTATCATCTCCTCTTTAAAGTTCAGATAATTGTTAGTACACTCAGCGCTTGCCTCCCAGATAGCTGTGCCCCACTGCCGAGCCCGACCAGTAAGGAGTGATATGACGTAGGCAATCCGAGCTCTCTCTCTTGAGTATGTGTTGGGTTGGAGAGAGAACACTATATCACACTGGGTGAGAAAGGAGCGGCACTCAGTGGGCTGCCCAGAATAACATGGTGGGTTATTAACCCTAGGTTCCGGAGGCTCGGAAGACCCGGAAGTAGCTGGTGGCACGAGACGAAGACTCTGATACTGTCCTGAGAGGTCGGAGACCTGAGCGGCCAGGGTCTCAACGGCATGCCGAGCAGCAGACAATTCCTGCTCGTGTCTGCCGAGCATCGCTCCCTGGAACTCGAGAGTAGAGTAGAGAGAATCCATAGTCGCTGGGTCCATTCTTGGTCGGATCCTTCTGTTATGCAGGTGAATGAGGACCCAAAAGCGACTTGGCGAAAACAGAGTCTTTATTCCAGTAAAGGAAATAAGCAATACTCCTGGACAATCAGAGCAGAAAACAAAACATAAAAAACTAATTCCACTCGTAGTGACGAGGACAGACTGGAGACTCGACCATAAACCGTAGGTTGCCTCGGGAAGGCACCGACCGTAGCAGACTCAGACACCTGCTCACACGCAGCATCTGAGGGAAACAAGACACGGCAGGGCGAGACAAAGACACAGCACGGCGAACAATATACAAGGATCCGACAGGACAGAAACGGAAAACAAGGGGAGAAATAGGGACTCTAATCAGAGGACAAGATAGGGAACAGGTGTGGAAAGACTAAATGAGTGAGTAGGAGAATGAGGAACAGCTGGGAGCAGGAACGGAACGATAGAGAGAGGAGAGAGAGGGAGGGAGAGAGAGAGGGATAGAAAAAGGGAACGAACCTAATAAGACCAGCAGGGGAAAACGAACAGAAGGGAAAGCATAATGACAAGACAATATAAGACAAAACATGACACAGACGATGCAATCGCATTCACATTGCACACTGCCCTAACCCATCTGGACGAGAGAAAAACCTATGTACGAATGCTGTTCATCGACTAAAGCTCAGCATTTAACATCATAGTACACTGGGCCTCGACCCCGCCCTGTGCAACTGGGTCGTGGACTTTCTGATGGGCCGCCCCCAGGTGGTGAGGGTAGGAAGCAACATGTCCACCCCACTGATCCTCAACACTGGGGCCCCAGAAGGGTGCGTTCTCAGCCCTCTCCTGTACTCCCTGTTCACCCACGACTGCATGAGCATGCTCGACTCCAACTCAATCATCAAGTTTGCAGACAACACTACAGTGGTAGGCTTGATTACCAACAACGACGAGATGGTCTACAGGGAGGAGGTGAAGGCCCTCGGAGAGTGGTGTCAGGAAAATAACCTCACACTCAACGTCAACAAAACCAAGTGGTGATCGAGGACATCAGGAAACAGCAGAGGGAGCACCCCCCTATCCACATCAATGGGACAGTAGTGGAGGAGGTCAAAACTTTTAAGTTCCTCGGCGTACACATCTCGGACAAACTGAAATGGTCCCCCACACAGACAGCGTGGGGAAGAAAAAACAGAAGTGCCTCTTCAACCTCAGGAGGCTGAAGAAATTTGGCTTGTCACCAAAAACACTCTCTCGGAGGACCTGAGCCCTAGGACCATGCCCCAGGATTACCTAACATGATGACTCCTCGCTGTCCCCAGTCCACCTGGCCGTGCTGCTGCTCCAGTTTAAACTGTTTTGCCTTATTATTATTCGACCATGCTGGTCATTTATGAACATTTGAACATCTTGGCCATGTTCTGTTATAATCTCCACCTGGCACAGCCAGAAGAGGACTGGCCACCCCACATAGCCTGCTTCCTCTCTAGGTTTCTTCCTAGGTTTTGGCCTTTATAGGGAGTTTTTCCTAGCCACCGTGCTTCTACACCTGCATTGCTTGCTGTTTGGGGTTTTAGGCTGGGTTTCTTTACAGCACTTTGAGATATCAGCTGATGTACGAAGGGCTATATAAATAAATTGGATTTGATTTGATTTGATATCACCGCCTGGCGCAGCAACTGTTCTGCCCACAACCGTAAGGCTCTCCATAGGGTACTGAGGTCTGCACAACGCATCACCGGGGGCAAACTACCTGCCCTCCAGGACACCTACAGCACCCAATGTCACAGGAAGGCCAAAAAGATAATCACGGACAACAACCACCCGAGCCACTGCCTGTTCACCCCGCTATCATCCAGAAGGCGAGGTCAGTACAGGTGTATCAAAGCTGGGACCGAGAGACTGACAAACAGCTTCTATCTCAACGCCATCAGACTGTTAAACATCCATCACTAACATTGACTCAAATCTCTAGCCACTTCAATAATAAAACTTTGGATGTAATAAATGTATCACTAGTCACTTTAAACAATGCCATTTTCATTTCACTTTATATAATGTTTACGTACCTTACATTGCTCCTCTCAAATGTATATACTGTACTCTATACCAACTACCGCATCTAGCATATGCCATTTGGGCATCGCTCATCCATGTATTTATATGTACATATTCTTATTCATTCCTTTACACTTGTGTGTACTAGGTAGTTGTTGTGAAATTGTTGGATTGCTTGTTAGATATTACTGCACGGTCGGAACGAAAAGCACAAGTATTTCGCTACACTCAAATTAACATCTGCTAACCATGTGAATGTGAGCAAAAAAATGTGATTCGATTTGATTTGTTGTGGATACAGTCACTAAAGTGGTAAACGTCATAAGAGCAAAATCTGTAAGCAACAGACAGAGTCGGGTCACGCAGATCTCCTCTACCACACAAACAGGAGATTGCTGAGTTTGGGGAAGATGCTCTAATAAAGGGTGTGGGAAATATGTGGATTTCCCTCAACTGCAAGATAAAGAATGGTTGGCTGATTTTGCCTTCACCTTGGACATCATGGCCCTCATGAATGACCTGAATTCCAAACTACAAGGGAAGGGTCTTTTTGCACATCAGATGTACAGCCTTGTCAAAGCCTACAAGGGAAAATGACTCCTCCTGACACTCCAAGTAGAAGCCAACAATCTCGTCCACCTTCCGACGCGGGAGAAGTATACATCATCGCTGCTGCGTGCTTTGAACGGTGAGTTTTCTCGTTCTTTTGAGGATTTCAAAGTGTTGGAAAATGACATGCTGTTGGTTTCCTCTCCATTCACCTTCAATGTGGATAACGCTCCCACTGACCTGCAACTTGAGCTTATCGATCTTCAGTCTGATGCAGTGATTAGAGAACTGTTCAGAACAATGTCACTTGAAAAGGTTCTATACATCTCTCGATGAACACCATTTTTCAATGCTCAGAAGAGGTTTGTACTGTTTGGGTCAACATATGTATGTGAACAGACATTTTCAGTGATGAAATATAGCAAGTCAAGGCGCAGATCAACTCTTACTGATTCTCACCTCTCAGCAATCCTGCCCATAGCAACGTCAGACACTATGCCTGACGTCCTGCTCTAGTCAATGCCCATCAGAGACTTCACTCCTCACACTGATTGAGTAGTTAAATGTAATGTTGAGCTCTCTCTTTCTTGTGTTTTTGTGCATACCCATTGTTACGGATACAGTTATCCTGTGTGTGTGTGTATCCTGTGTGTGTGTTTCTTTTCTCTCCTCCCCTCACAGGTGAAAACCATCACTCCCCAATCAGTCAACAATCAATCATCAATCAGAAGACACACCTCCTCCTATTTCCTGACCTATCACAGTTCCTTCCCCATGGTTTAAAACCCCATCGTTTGTTCTAGAGCTCAGCTCAGCTCAGCTCAATCTCGAGCTAAAGCTCAGCTCAATCTCTCTGTAAATGATATGTCTGTAGGTCTCTGTGTTTCACTCTCGCTTTATGTCTTAACCTCTCTTTTGTTTAAGCACCTCATAGCACTTTGTCATCACCTGTGAGTATTGGTTTTGTTTATGGTGTTTGTGTTTTATTGCTGGTGGAAAAAGGGGGAAACCAAGACAAGTCGCCCATGGGCATACACTACCCCTAGGTGAACTTTGTTAAATACACTAGTTAGAACTGGGCGGACCACCCACTGTATTTTTGGTTAGTTAGTTAGTTCAAATCAAATCAAATTAAATCAAATTAGTTAGTTGTTGTTAAAGTAGGCTAGTCTAGCTTAGGGGTGTGTTTTTGTATATTTATTGTTTCTTTCCTTGGGTCCAGCTCAGCCCCTTTTCCTGCTCCCCCCATTACCGTGTGTTTATAAATAAACCTAGAGTTTGACGGTAGATTTCTGTTGTCGTGGTTATTTCGTGCACACTTTTACTTTGTCACAATAATAATTTGCATGAGTTATGTTACGGGTCTCATTACCATCCCCCCTAGACTGTCGGGCCAAAAGGGATTCGTAACACCCATTAAGTACGCTGTGCATTCAGCACCATGGACAGAACTCTTGTGAGAACTGTCCATGGTGCTGAATGTACAGCGTACTTTTCCCTCTGTGTCGTTCATTGCATGTTTAATAATGAAAATACCGACCAAAAGGAGAACATGGATGTGTTTTTTTTTCTGTGTTAAAAAAGTAAAATAAATAGCTTCTCTGGATGTGATTTATAGTAGATATATTTGTCTACACAGTCATTCTAATGTGGTGCTCCGGTCACGGCCGTTGAATGAAGAGGACCAAGGTGCAGCGTGGTGAGGGCACCCTCACTGTATCTGCAAGCTGTTGGCTAGAGCACACGTGCCAAGACCAGAGTGAGCACATTTGCTAAATAACGCAACAATTTTTGTTGAAAATGGGAAAGAAACCCATTTAACTTGTATTTTTATTTTTTTAACTGCAAAGAGTCATTTTCATGTGCACTAAGTCATCACGGGCAGCCTGTTATCAATTTGACGGAAACACATCTCTAATTGGAAGGAAATCTAATTGGAAGGGCCAGATGCTTACTCAAGTATGATCGTTGAAGCAAATGATGCTCCAAAAACGGACATTTATTGCTCATAGTCAAGATACGTTTTGTTGGTTGAAATCATTTACTGCCTGGTCCCCTTCAGGGCCTCCGGACCCTTTTGTCGGTGTTGTCTGTTTGTACAGTAGATGGTAGAAAACATCTGTCTGCAATTGTCACTAAGGTTGTCTATGACTGGTAGCACAGAGGACCTATGAACTTGTTACATTTGATCAGGGCCATATGCACAGAATTGCTTTTTGTACCACCCACTGATGGATCCCAGTAAACAGCAGAAAATGCTGCCCTTTTAACTACAAATAGAAACGCAGTTATTATTTCTGTAAGCTCACACTTAACACATCGAATACTGATACATTATGGCATGGAGGTTAGCTGAATCAATCGTTCTGGAGATTCAGAGCACAATATATCATCGTGTTACACACACATTATACCAGTGGGTGGACAAGTACTTCATGCATGATATTCTGAAAAAAAAGGATGAACTGTGTATGTGAAAGTTCTGTAAATTAGAGAAGGTACATACAGAAGATCAATGCTCTGATTAAAACAGCACATTAAGATAAGGTTTTGTCTACTCATCTGTGTGTGACATAGTTGCATACAGTATGATTCTAAGCTGCTAGCGCATACAACCTTATCATGCTGTCAGTCCTGAACTCCCCAGTGCTCTGCTCCTACCCTGAGTGAAGGCATTGCACAGTGCACACTAGAGGGCATGTCACTGTGTATGAGGCAGACAATCTGGGCCGAAGAGGGAAACAGGGGATGAGGGAGGCACAGAGGAAAGACAGAGGTAGAGGGGGGAGAGAGAGAGAAAAGAGACGACAGAGGGTAAGAAAGGGACAGTAGGATAGATAAATAAGAGGGAGGATTTAGTAAATACAGGCCAAAAAAAAGAGGAGAGGGGGGGGCACTATGAAAATAATTAGAGGGTGAGAGGGGAGACCAAGCTCAATCCCTCTCCTGCGGTGAGAGAGGCGGAGATCAAGCTCAGTCCCTCTCCTGCAGTGAGAGAGACAGGAGACCAAGCTCAGTCCCTCTCCTGCAGTGAGAGAGGCGGAGATCAAGCTCAATCCCTCTCCTGCAGTGAGAGAGACAGGAGACCAAGCTCAATCCCTCTCCTGCAGTGAGAGAGGCAAGAGACCAAGCTCAATCCCTCTCCTGCAGTGAGAGAGGCAAGAGACCAAGTTCAATCCCTCTCCTGCAGTGAGAGAGGTAGGAGACCAAGCTCAATCCCTCTCCTGCATTGAGAGAGGTAGGAAACCAAGCTCTATCACTCTCCTGTGGTGAGAGGCAGGAGTCCAAGTTCAATCCCTCTCCTGCAGTGAGAGAGGTAGGAAACCAAGCTCTATCACTCTCCTGTGGTGAGAGGCAGGAGTCCAAGCTCAATTCCACTCCTGCGGTGAGAGAGGCAGGACACCAAGCTCAATCCCTCGCCTGCGGTGAGAGAGGCAGGAGACCAAGGTCAATCCCTCTCCTGCTGTGAGAGAGGCAGGAGACTAAGCTCAATTCCTCTCCTGCATGTCCTAACATCTGCTCTAACTCTCACCCTCCATTACACAGGTCCCTCTCTCTCTCTCCACCATGTTGGCTCGCTGCCATTCATTCATCATGTTAAACAAGCTGTGGAGGGGGATTGTGTAAATGAGTGGGGGCTTGGTGAGGGAACCATGTAGCAGGGCTCAGGGAATGCAGAGAGGCCCTGTGGCTCATGGCCAGGCGGTAGCGCCCGCCGGTCACCCCACAGTCAGTTGGGTGATGATGATTGATGCAAGCACGGTGTGGACCTGACCAGACACCCATCCAATTTGAAGGGTCCGTGTCTGATTGGCTGGCAAGTGGTATTTTTAGTGCACACTATTTCTGAAATTACCACTCTCCAAAATGTGCCAGACGTTTTATGAGCTGAAATTTCTGAGCTGAAAGTCTCCCACCTCGGCTCTCTCGTTGTGTTAGTTCATTTGTACCTGTTTGAATCTATTTGTGCGGCTGAAAATGACAGTGTTTAAAATAGATTGGGCCCTCTCATGCTGTTCCTGAGAACTTTTTATGGAAGCTCTACTTTATGAAAACAACAAGAAGTGCTGACCGACACCCTACTATTGTAAACTCTCTGCAGTCGTGAGAGATAGAACGAGAGAGTCATGTTTCAGTACATCCAGATGTTTATGTATCATAAGAAGATTTAAAGAAACGTTTAAATGCACCAGTTCACTCAAGTTAAAACAGTCTGGCACCTGCTCGAAACACAACAAGACCCAAACCACAGCCACCTGTTGTGGTGCCATTATCCTCAACATTAGAACAGCCTGTTCTTTTGTCTTAAAGCGTGGCAGAGGACTTAGACTCTAAATCGTCTTGCTGCTTCTATTGCCGACACAGATCTCAGGGAGTATGTCTGTTGGCTTACTCAGACCCTGGGAGGACTGCCAATGAGGTTCCCCCAGGGAGAAAGGCAATGGAGAGGGATGCTTCAGCACCTCCACCTGCCCTGGCCCATCTCACCTAGAGGAGGAGGGAGAGGAAGAGAGGAGTAGCAGTCTGGCCTGAGAGTGTTGATAGATGTCAGAACCATGGACAGCTCCCTCCCTCCACACACCGCAACCCAAGCCCTTCAGACACCCTGTGGTCACTAGAGGTACCCTCTTGATTGCACAAAATAAATGACTGTGTGTGTGCGTGTGCATGTGTGCGCGGGTGTGCAGGTGTGCGCGTGTGTGTGATATAGGTGTCAGTTGGAGGGTCTATTTGGAGAGAGCCATTTGCAAAATAGTTTCATAAGGACAGAGCTAAAAATGAAAGAGTAAAGAGAAACTCAAACTTGTTTTGAAACCACACAGTATTTCATCTCAGGAAAGCAATCATATTCACTGACGGGAATTCACTGTGGGTACAAAACATTACGAACACCTTCCTAATATTGAGTGGCACCCCCTTTTGCCCTCAGAGCATCTTAATAAATTCATCAGGGTATAAGGATGCTGTCCATTTGGATTCCAATGCTTCCCACAGTTGGCTGGTAGTGTATCTCCACCCTGAATAGCTTGTTCCATCTCATCCCATAGATGCTTATTTGGTTTGAGATCTGGTGACTGGTCAGGCCACTGCAGGAAGCTGTCATGTTCGTGGAAGCATTTCTGGACAATCCTAGCATTATGGCATGGGGCATTATCCTGCTGAGAAAATCAATTTGCAGATGCTGCCATGAAGGGATGCACCTGATTGGCAATGATGTTCAGATATCCTGTGGCATTCAAACGTTGCTTCACGTTTATCAAGGGGCCCAATGTGTGCCATGAAACCACACCCCACACCATCACACCACCGCCACAATCTTGCAATGTTGACGCACGGAATGATGGATGCATGTATGGTGCTCATGTTTTTCTCCCTACCCTTGTCCTCATATCAGCGTAAAACATTTTAAAAATGAGATTCATCAGACCAGGCCATGTTTTTCCAATTCTCCCACGCCCAGTGTTTTCGTTCCTTAGCCTGCTGAAACAGCGGTTTCTTGTTTTTTTTGCAGAAAAAAAAGTGGAATTCTGTAAGGTCGTCAGTTGCCATACCCCATTTGTGTCAAGGTAGGACGAGTTGTGCATTCTTTTATGGGTCTTTGGGCACTAATGTTGTACTGGACTGTCAGTTGACCAAATGAAGCCTGTCTGTTGCTCTGCACAATTCCTGTCCTCTTATAATGAGCCATTTTTGACCACTGGCCTGCCGTTCATGGATGTCTTGTGACACACAGGAAACTGTTGAGCGTGAAAAACCTTTCTGTGCCCGAATTAAGTAGTCCCTGTGTGGGTGTGAAGTTGTCATGGAGTAGTCCCTGTGTGGGTGTGAAGTAGTGATGAAGTAGTCCCTGTGTGGGTGTGTGTCAGGCCCATGGGATTGATGAGATATGAGACGGATAAGTATTGGTGGCAGATCAGCCAGAACGGGAGCTCTCGGCTCAACAGTCATATGATTGGATCTAATGAGAGACTGGGACATGTGAGCGGGGGCATAGTGACTGTGTGTTACCGTGTGTTCAGCACACACACACACACTCCTGCACTTCTTCCAGAAATAGAGACAGTCTTGTCTGACAGTGTTGATCTGTTGATAATGTCACCTTTTCAGTGTTTAATTACAGTGCTAACAATCAGAGGTGTACCTCTTTCGCTCTCTTCCACCTTCTCCTACACCCTCCTTCCTCTTTATTTTTGGGATTGGTTCGACGGTTACTGTCACTCCATAAAGACGTCATAGTTAATGGTACAGCCCGATCATTTCTGTATTTCTTCAGCCTGAGGAGGGGAAGTGGAATTTATGAGCCTTTAATATCCATATTCTAACCTGTAAATACTTCCTATTGAATATATGAGAGAGAGAGAGAGAGAGAGAGAGAGAGAGAGAGAGAGAGAGAGAGAGAGAGAGAGAGAGAGAGAGGGAGGAAGCTAATGCTTACAAGCAAAGTGTCTTTGGAGTTTATTGGGCTCGTGGGATGTCTAAGTAACCGAAATATCTACAGTATCCATGGCAATAAATGATCGGCCTTCGTCACAGAGAGAAAGGTCAACAACTACGCAGTAAATATTTACAGGACTATCAAACTAACCATATATGCAGAATGCGAAGCACATACACTTTGAATTACAGTGAGTTCAAAACAGGCACATTATGGAAACTCTAGGAGGGATAGACTCACTCTCCCTGGGTTGTCCTTCATTTTTTATTTTAGATTTGACCAACAACAACAACAACAACAAAAACAATATAAAAAAGACACACAAATCCCCAAAATAAAAAGAAAGGAATTAAGAAATATCAGAACGAGCAATGTCAGTCCGAAATATAAATATATACAGTACCTTCAGAAGGCATTCACACCCCTTGACTTTCTCCACATTTTGTTGTGTTACAGCCTGAGTTTAAAATGTATTAAATTGAGATGTTTTGGCACCGGTCTACAATCAATACCCCATAATGTCAAACTGGAGTTATGTTTTTTACGAAACTTGTAGAATTTAAAATGTAAAGCTGAAATGGCTTGAGTTAATAAGAATTCAACCCCTTTCTTATTGCTAAAAAGATAATATGTTAATAACCTCTTAAGGATCTCTAACGGAGGCTAATACGATTAGCATGAGGTCATAAGTAACAAGAACATTTCCCAGGACATATTATATACATATCTGATATTGGCAGAAAGTTTAAATTCTTGGTAATCTAACTTCACTGTCCAATTTACAGTAGTTTTACAGTGAAATGATACCATGCTATTGTTTGAGGGGAGTGCACAGTTATGAACTTAAAAAGTTATGAATAAACCAATTAGGCATATTTGGGCAGTCTTGATACAAAAGTTTGAACAGAAATACAATGGTTCATTGGATCAGTCTAAATCTTTGCACATATACTGCTGCCTTCTAGTGGCCAAAAATCTAAATTATACCTGGACTGCAATAATACATTATGACCTTTCTCTTGCATAATACATTATGGCTTTTCTCTTGCATTATGGCCTTTCTCTTGCAGTCTTTTTCATGGCTGTTTTTTCTTTTACCAGATCCAATATGTTATATTATCCTACATTATTTTCACATTTCCACAAAGTTCAAAGTGGTTCCTTTCAAATGGTACCAAGAATATGCATATTATTGCTTCCGGTCCTGAGCTACAGGCAGTATATTATTTTGGGTGAAAATTGAAAAAAGGGGCAGATCCTTGAGAGGTTTTAACAAGTCACATAATACGTTACATGGACACACTTTGTGTGGACTCACTTTGTGGGACTCAATTTGTGTTTAACATTAATTTTGAATGACTACCTCATCTCTGTACCCCTCACATACAGTATAATCATCTTTAAGGTCCCTCAGTCGCAGTGAATTTCGAACACAGATTCAACCACAAAGACCAGGAAGGTTTTCCAATGCCTTGTGAAAAGGGAACCCATTGATAGATAGAAAAAAAAGCTGACATTGAATTTGGATGGTGTATCAATACACCCAGTCAATTCAATACACTCTACCTTACTCCGTTGCTGGAGAGGAAGGAAACTGCTCAGGGATTTCACCATGAGATCAATGGTGACTTTATAACAGTTACAGAGTTGAATGGCTGTGACAGGAGAAAACAGGATGGATACACAACATTGTAGTTACTCCACAATATTCACAAGTGGGCTCCTGAGTGGCACAGTGGTCTAAGGCACTGCATTTCAGTGCAAGAGGCATCACTACAGCCCCTAGTTCAAATCCAGGCTGTATCAAATCCGACTGTTATTGGGCGGTGTAAAATTGGTCCTTTGGGTAGGCCATCATTGTAAATAAGTATTTGTTCTTGAGTGATTTGCCTGGTAAAATAAAACTAACCTAATTGAGTGAAAATAAAAAAGCTTGTACAAAACATGCATCCTGTTTGCAATAAGGAACTATTTTAAAACTGAAAAAATTGTGGCGAATAAATTAACTTTACAGTATGTCCTGAATACAAAGTTTTATGATTTGGGAAAATACAACGTAACAGATCACAGAGTACCACTCTTCATATTTTCAACCATGGTGGTGGCTGCATCATGTTATGGGTATGCTTGTCTTTGTCAAAGACTCAGGAGTTTATTTATGATATAAAGAAACGGGATAGAGTTAAGCGCAGGCAAAATCCTTGAGGAAAGCCTGGTTCAGTCTGCAATCGAACAAACACAAATTCACCTTTCAGCATGACAATAGCCTAAAACACAAGGCCAAATCTACACTGGAGTTGCTGACCTAGAAGACAGTGAATGTTCCTAAGTGGACGAGTTACAGTTTTGATTTAAATTGAACATCTATTGCAAGACTAGAAAATTGCTATCTAGCAATGATCAACAACATACTTGACAGAGCTTGAAGAATTTAAAAATAATAATGTGCAAATATTGTACAATCCAGGTGTGTAAAGCTCTTAGTGTAAGGATTGATGCTGGAGACGAGAAGCAGGTAAAGGGAGTGACATTTAATAACCATGGATAGGAACAGAATACGGACAGCATCTGGACAGGGGAAACGGAAATGACAACAATGCTGACATGGGGATGAAACAGAGGACACAGACAGATATAGGGAAGTCAATCAAAACGTGGAGTCCAGGTGAGTCCAATGAGCACTAGTGCATGTAATGATGGTGACAGGTGTGTGTAATGAAAGGCAGCCTCGCGCCCCCGTGCGCCATAGAGGGAGAGCGGGAGAAGGCAGAAGGTGTGACAGTAACCCCCCTTTATAAGGCCGGCCCGAGGCATGGGCACTGGACAAGCCAGCTGGGGCATAGAATCCCAACGAGCTGGCAGAGGCGTGGGAGTCTGGCAATCCGGCTAAGGTGTGGGAGTCTGGCAATCCGGCTGAGGTGTGGGAGTCTGGCAATCCAGCTGAGGTGTGGGAGTCTGGCGATCTGGCTGAGGCATGGGAGGTTGATGCATAATGTGGGGTGGGAGCCTGCTGACCCAACCGGGGAAAGGAAACCTCTCGAACCAGCTGAGGCACCACCGTTTCCATCGGCGGTGGCACCCGGCCCCGAAATCCCCAACAAAACAAAAAACAAGGACCTCCCTGATGCTTCGTATAGGGGTGTCAGTATTCTGTAAGGATCAACGCTGGAGACGAGAAACAGGTATAGGGAGTGAACATTTAATAACCACCGACAGGAACAGAATACAGACAGCATCTGGACAGGGGAAACGGAAACAGAGTAAACAGACAGATGTAGGGAAGGCAATCAAAACATGAAGGAGTCCAGGTCAGTCCAATGAGTGCTTATGCGCACAATAATGGTGACAGGTTTACGTAATGAAAGGCAGCCTGGCGCCCTCGAGCGTCAGAGAGGGCGAGCACTTAAAGACTTACCCAGAAATATTTCACTGCTGTAATCGCTGCCAAAGGTGATTCTAATGTGTATTGATTCAGGGGTTGAATAATTATCTAATAAAGAAATAAAAGTGTTTTATTCTTAATATATATATTTTTTTCTTACATTTTGACATACAGAGTATTTTGAGTAAATCGTTGACAAAAGAAATGACAATTAAATACATTTTAATCCCATTTTGTAGCACAAAAAAAATGCAAAAAGTCAAGGGGTGTGAATACTTTCTGAAGGCAAGGTAACTGCTACTTTTAATTATCTGGAGTTTTGAAACGAACGTTGTTGTTCAAATAAAAGTTATTCTGTAGAGAAAGTATTTGAAAGAAAACAAACAAGAGGAGGAACAGATGGCCAGTGGAGGTTTTAATGCCTGAGCCAAACTGTTGCGCTTTGGTAAATCTCTTGGTTATAATCAGTGTTATGTAAATTGCAGACTGGGTGCATTGTGCCGTCTGCCTGCACTCCCTAGGCACACAACATACTGTTTACTGTTAGTCTGTACAATCAGCCCTCTTCCGTCGCAGGTCGGTTGCGGTTTTAATTTCATGCCATTTCGAAGCCTTCACAATTTGATGTTGAACATATTACTCAGTTACAAATATACAAGTTCCAATATAGCATCTTGAGGATGGTGATATATTATCCACTGCAGCCTTATACAGTATATTCAGCAGAGAGAAGACAAAACATAAATCAGATTAACGAAACATATGAATGCATATGTAACGCATTATTGATCGATAGCTCAGGCCAGCAGTGTGTTTGGAGTAGCTTGCACCATTGTTTTGCACTGCAACCCGGCCTGCAAACTTGGCATTGAGTCACCGAGATGGAACATTATGACCCTAATGACTTCGAATGATTTCAAATTAAAAAAAATATCCCAACTGACACTTCCTTCTGCCTCACTGTGTAGTCACAGGCAATGTTAGCTTTTGGCTAAAGCCCAGAGTAATTGTGCTGTGGGAACCCCTTCCTTCACAGCCAACCTGGACTCCGAGCATTTGGTATTATTCTGTATGTAAATCCGAGAAGCTCAATTTAGTATGACACGTTAGTACATTTTGTATGGTATGTATTAATTTGTGAATGTTCATCACCCATTTCCTATGATATGTTACAAATTACAATTTGTATTACAGCACCAGTAAAACATTTGGACACATACTCATTCCAGGGTTTTTCTTTATTTTTACTATTTTCTACATAGTATACTAATAGTTTTATTCTATGAAATTACAGATGTGGTATGCAAAAAAAGTGTTAAACAAATCAACATATATTTTATATTGGAGATTCTTCAAAGTAATCACCTTTTGCCTTGATGACAGCTTTGCACACTCTTGGCATTCTCTCAACCAGCTTCATGAGGTAGTCACCTGGAATACATTTAATTTAACAGGTGTGCCTTGTTAAAAGTTAAATAGTGAATTTCTTTCCTTCTTAATGCGTTTGAGCCAATCAGTTGTGTCGTGACAAGGTAGGGGGATATACCAAATATGGCCCTATTTAGTAAAAGACCAAGTCCATATTTTGTCAAGAACAGCTGAAATAAGCAAAATGAAATGACAGTCCATCATTCATTTAAAACATGAAGGTCAGTCAATGTGGAAAACATTTCCAGAATTTCGAAAGTTTCTCCAAATGTAGTCGCAAAGACCTTCAAGCGCAATGATGAAACTATCTCTCATGAGGACCGCCACAGGAAAGTAAGACCCAGAGTTACCTCTGTTGTACAGGGTAAGTTCATTAGAGTCACCAGCCTCAGAAATTGCAGCCCAAATAAATGCTTCACAGAGTTCAAATAACAGACACATCTCAACATCAACTGTTCAGAGGAGACTGCATGAATCAGGCCTTCATGGTAGAACTGCTGCCAAGAAACCAACACTAAAGGACACCAATAGGATGAAGAGACTTGTTAGGGCCAAGAAACATGAACAATGGACATTAGACCAGTGGAAATCTGTCCTTTGGTATGATGTGTCCAAATGTGAGATTTTGGTACCAATCGCCGTGCCGCAGACACACACACACACACACACACACACACACAAAGACAGGTGCATCATGCACTCACTCACTCATACACACACACACACACACACACACACACACACACACACACACACACACACACACACACACACACACACACACACACACACACACACACACACACACACACACACACACACACACACACACACACACATATGTATGGATATTGATTGATAGTGAAGGTGATGTTTTGTTACTATGCTGTATACAATCATTGTGGGGAATGCACAGTCCAGTCAGGAAGTATTCATACCCCTTGACTTATTCCACATTTTGTTGTGCTACCAGTCTACACATAACTCTTCATAATGACAAATTGAAAACATGTTTTCAGAAATTAGGGTTAAGTTTAGGAATTATCTAAAATGGTTCATGTTATGGTTAAGGGAAGGGTTAGCAAAAAGGATTAAGGTTAGGGTTAGGGGAAGGGTTAGCTAAAAGGGTTAAGGTTATGGTTAGGGGAAGGCTTAGCTAAAAGGGTTAAAGTTAGGGTTAGGGGAAGGGTTAGCTAAAAGGGTTAAAGTTAGGGTTAGGGGAAGGGTTAGCTAAAAGGGTTAAAGTTAGGGTTAGAGGAAGGGTTAGCAAATTTGTTAAATGAAAAACAGAAATATCTAACTTACTTAAGTATTCATTAATACATGTTTTTGGCAGCAATTACAGCTGTGTGTCTTTCTGGGTAAGTCTGTGAGAGCTTTGCACACCTGGATTGTACAATATTTGCCCATAATTTTTTTCAAAATTATTAAAGCTCTGCCAAAATGTTTGTTGATCATTGCTAGACAACCATTTACACGTCTTGCCATATATTTTCTAGTAGATTTAAGTCACAATTGTAGTTTAGGAACATTCACTGTCTTATAGGCTCGGTAAGCAACTCCAATGTAGATTTGACCTTGTGTTTTGGGTTATTGTCCTGCTGAAAGGTGAATTCATCTCCCTGTGTCTGGGGGAAGTAGACTGAACCAGGTTTTCCTCTAGGATTTTGCCTGTTCTTAGCTCCATTCCGTTTCTTTTTCATCCTAAAAAACTCCAGTCCTTAACAATAATAAGCATATCCATAACATGATGCAGCAACCACTATGCTTGAAACTATGGAGAGTGGTACTCAGTAATGTGTTGTATTGGATTTTCCCCAAACATAGCACTTTGTATTTTTTAATTATGTACAAGCTTCCTTCTTTTCACTCTATCAATGCATTTAGTTTTGTGGAGTAACCACAATGCTGTTGCTCCATCCTCAGTTTTCTACTATCACCGACATTAATTAAACTCTGCAACTGTTTTAAAGTCACCATTGACCTTATGGTGAAATCCCTAAGCGGTTTTCTTCCTCTCCAGCAACTGAGTTAGGAAGTGTAGTGACAGGGTGTATTGATACACCATCCAAAGTGCAATTAATAACGTCACCATGCTGAAAAGAACATTCAATTTCTTCCCCCAAAATGTTTTTACACATCTACCAATAGGTGCCCTTTTTTTGCGAAGCATTGGAAAACCTCCATGGTCTTTGTGGTTGAATCTATGTTTGAAATCCACTGCTCGACTGAGGGACCTTACAGATCATTGTATGTGTGGGGTACAGAAATTAGGTAGTCATTCAAAAACAAAAACAACAAAAAACAGCAAAGAAAGATGACACATTTCACTGGGCAACTGTAGGCTCGTCGACATGGAATATGAAAACAGAAAATAAAAGTCAATGTAAATGGTGACCCATAAAATGCCAGAAAGTCTAATGTACTTTTTGATTCAAAACATTACTTTAGAAGCAGTGATTATATCCTTATAACCTGCACATCAAACAAGGCAGTTACACAAATGACTATCGTCCATCTCTTTGATGTTTAGCCCTACATCTCCACACTACACGACACCACAGACACTCTCCCTCACTTGCACTGAAGGAAAGTAGGGCAACTCTCAGATATTGTCCTTTTGGGGGGGGGGGTGGAGGTATAGTATAATACCAATTTCGTAATTTGGTTGTGGATCACAGTTTTTCACTTGTCAGTCACTTTTTTTAGCCACATCAGCTAACATTTTTTAGGTTATGTGCCCAGGGACCCCGACCTCCAGTATTGGTAAATGTGTAGAATTGCAGGAAATGTGCTTTAAAAATGCAAACATTTATCTCCAGTCCATGGCGAAATGAGTAGAGAATTGCAATGAGAATTGCATTAAATGTGTTCGTGTGTAATTTTGATAACTGGACACGTGCGAACACACATGCATGAACGTGCACGCGCGTGACCACACAAGCGAACCAACTCGCAGTGTCCGTTTTCATGTCATTGGACAGTGAAGAAGCATGTCTGGGAATATATTACATACATTACAATGACATTAATTATTCGGCGTTTCCTTTTGAGTAACGGGTAGAACTATGCACGTGGGCTAGGCAACCTTACTGTCTGTGTAGAGCACAAGACAGACGGACAGGGAGAGAGTGAGAATGAGGATCGAGGGGCGACAGAAACCTTACTGAATACCGATGCATATAGTCTATGACGTCTTCCATAACTCATTCATACACTATATTAAGTATGCATAACTCAACACATAAACCCTGTTCCATTTCAGACAAGACGAATAATACCCTTGGTTTAATCAGGCGGTTTTTGCAGATGCACAGCATGGGTCAGAGATACCGTAGTCTGGTAAATACAATTCAGTGTTAGTATTACATTGAGGAGTTATGATTTGTGCATGAAGGACGAGTAGTCTAGATGTCATCGTAGTCTGTTGTAAACGTAATAAAGCAAACACATGATATCAGTGTGTATTATGCGTTGATAAGGGCAACAAACCGACTACATCAATTGTGAGTTATTACATGTCCCATCATGATTAAAATGTCTTCTGGTTTGTAGTTTAATTTGAAATACACAGATGACTACAAAAATATACGCTTGATTTCATCAGGCGGTTTTTGCAGATGCACAGCACAGCTCTGCTTTTCCAGCACTGTCTGTGTTCAGTCGTGGAGTGCAGGCAATAGCAGCATAATATTTGGCTGTAAACACAGGCGGTCCTGTTGTCTCGATGCGAATCCTGGACTTTCAGGGTACAGCGAGTGAGTGATTCAAGGTGATTTCGGTGTGGCTCGTCTCATCAAATCTATCGGGTGAGGGAACGATGGGAGGAATGTAACCTATTCAATTTTGGGAAGAATGTAACCTATTCATGTATGAATGTGTTATTTATTATATGCCTTGAGTGTCTTCATTGATAGGCTATGTGATAAACATGTAATAATCGATTGGAGATATTCGTTTTGGTCATAGAGGAATGTCGTGCCAGTTGATATAGCCTATCCATTCAATAAATATAAAACGCAGTTTATATAGGAAAACATCAAACATCAGTCAGAGAGAAAGAGGGGCAAAAAAAACGAGTGAGCCAGTTGAAAATGTAAGAGGATTTAATTTTGCAGCCACTGAAAAGAGATTAAGTCGACAGCAGTGAAGTTAAATTGTACTGCATATAAAAAAAATGGGCGGATTGGTCTTTAGATGAGAGAGTGGTACCACCTTCCATTCTAAAATAAAATTGCCCTGGCATGAAGTCACAGCCTATTTCACATCCGGTTTACCCAGGGACATATCACTATTGTCCTGGTAAAGTAAAGCTTTATTTGGCTGCAATATCAGTATTTACAGTCGATTTTGTAGTTAGATTACCAATTTGTTGGGGACTGAGAAGAGTTTAACCCCCCCACACCAATGAATAGTGCGCGAGACCTGCGCATACTCAGCATCGTCAGCAGCCGTTTCTCCAGCCTCAAGCTCAAATTCGGCAGTAGATCTGAGATCTTTGAGGATTTTTCTCATTGAATCCGTGTAAAAAAGATGTACATAAAAGTTTGAGGACACGACAGCCTCGAATATCTCTGGTATATCGCTGTAAGTGAATTAATCGTTTTTCATTGTGCTTGTCTTTATCAGTGCAGAAGGAGGTCGGGGGATTTTGACTTGCGTTTAGAACTGCAGTGAGTGGTGTTCAGCCTAACAGAGGCAGAATGGTAGAGGAGTTGCAACGATCGGGGAGTGGAGGACGTGGAGTTTGCTATTGAAAATTAAGACTATTTAAAAGGGCATCTGCTGTGGTATGATATTTTATGTTTTTGTCGAGGTTGTTTCAGCACTGGACCGAGCACCGAATATAGAATCATACAGTTGCTTAATAGGCTACTCACCACGCACGAATTGAATTAGACTCCTGGTCATGTTTAAGATGAGCCTTGAGAAATGCCAGTTGCATGCTAAATATCTCCCTGAACTCAATTTATTTATACTGCGGATGCATTTCAACGGAATGATTTAGAAAGTGTGGTTGTATGGGATTTTTACGCTAAACTCCATTATCCCTGCTTTATCAAATCATTGTCATACTAACGGAATTTTAACAGAACATTGCACGTCCTTTGCACAGCTTCGTTCTCAGCATATTCAAGTGCACCTTGGAGGAATTGAAGCGAGTAACAGGCGCAGTTTTTCTACGTATGTTTTATTGACAGGTTATTGTAGTCGTTTGTGGGATAATGGTGTAGCTATTGATTACAGCGTATTTTTCGTGGGTAATTCATTGCTGCTGTTGGAAACGTTGTTCTGTATTTTTTTCTGGGTTCAGTTAAACGGGCATCTGGCAAACAATTGTCTTTGTATAACGCAATAACGTAGCATACCTCTTAACATCATCTGAAACTGGGGTTGACATGACGATGTTGGATAAGGTGAAAATGGGTGAATATAAGAGGATTTGGTTAAATATTGCGGTACGGCCGCGTTTCAATTGCAGGCTATGAGTAAGCTATACTACTAGTGTCAGGATAACACACGACAAAACAAGACTGTGTAACCGGTAACGTGTTTGATTATTTTCGCAATTATTTATCGCAATATGCGTGCGTAATGTGTGTCGTCGGATCATGCGAAATATATTCTTCGTAATGGAACGTAAGTCCTGTTTGAAGCAACGGATACTTCGCCTCCAATGTATCAAATTCATTCAGACGCGCTCTCACTGTGTTTCTTTTTAGGCAGTTATATGAAGTATAATAAATAGTGGGACTGAATCATGACATATGAGCAGATGCGGTTCAGGTTGGCTAACTTGTGAAACATATAGTGCTTTGAGGTTCGACCCATCACCATATCTTAATGTAATTCGTTTTTTTTTTGTTGCGTGTTTGCAAAAGTTGGGCACTAATATAAACCAAAAGATACAACGTAGTGATTGGGAATGGCTGGTCTTAGTAGAACGTTGCCTGCCTCTTATTCTCCTTGATCGTCTTGGTTTGAGGATCCCTCAACTCCTCAATTGTGTCTTCTTTGATTGTCTTTTGAGCCATTCCTGTCAATGGTAGCCTACTGTTGTATTTTATAACGTGTTGTTTTCTTCCTCCTTCAGTGACCAACCATTCTCCAACCATGGGTGGACGGACAGGAACGGTCATACTATGTGTGTGGGCCTGTTTGCTGATGGCCAATGTGCTTTGTGGGAAAAGGTAAGGTGGGCGACCACACCGACAAAACATTAGCTGAGCTAGATTTGACCCAGGACGGAGAATCAGTGTTTTGTTCTATGGTCTAGGTACAATACAAATTGTATTCGTCTCTCAAGTCCCCAACAGAGCGGAATTAGAATTGATTTTGTGATGTGCCGTCGTGTCACGTTGGAGAACATCCCTCACTGACAGTCTGCGAGAAAACAATGTAATGATCAAGTTTCGCCAGCTGACCATATTCGTCCTTTGCGCCTAAGTCACTAGGATGGCAGTAATTAGGCCATCACTTCACGACTCCACACTGTAATTGCAATGAGGTAATACGAGGTGAACATGAGCTGGGGCTGATTTGCCCAAAATAGCAATTACTGTGTTAAAGTTTCCATTGGCTCAGCAGCCACATGGGACAACACTGAATATTTAACCAACGTAGAGAAGTGCATGTCTCAGATGTTCTGTCGCTCATTCAAATGATGTCTGTGTTTCAAGTGGCATACTTTAGCTAGAGGGTAGTCCAATATAGAAAGTCACACTTGGGAATACAGATGGGGGTCTGTGCCCTGACCACACCACTCAGTACCACAGTGTGATGGGATGAGAGATGACAGCAATATGTGGTTCTGAAATGTGATTGTCACACTATTAGTCCTGCCATTGAAATGCCAGACATTTGTGTGAGCACCTCAATACTAATCCAGTCCTAGGATAAACTTTGAAGAAGTTTGACGCTGAACCAAAATCATGCAAATGCCAAGGATTCACTATTTGCAAATGAAGCCGTATATGCCTAGATAAGCATAAAGATGCTCAACTCTTAAATGAGTAATGTTGGGTCTTGCTATTCTGCAAGCCTAAATTATTGGGTTGAACTGTCAGAGCCATTCACTGAAGTTGACTTAAATGGTTATTTATTGAGATATTTTGGTCTTTTGCGTCCTGGTTACTGCCGTATGTGCAGTTAGAGGAAACACCACCGTTTATATGCTCAAGAACATGTTTGTAGCTGGAATATGTAGTCGAACATTGCATGCATATCTCATCAGTCTAATGAAATTGCCATTTTAAGGATTTATTTTCTGTGAGCTGTGACATTCTCCCCAGTAATCAACCGTGAGTTGAATGTATTTTAACTGCCCTACTTCAAGGATGGCCCATTTAGCCAATAAACACCTCCCCTGATTACTCTACCTTACAACTGTCCCCATAAACTGCAGTGTAATTATTAGCTAGCAATTCACTGTATTTACCTCTAGAAGTCAGACACAATTCTTGGGAGGGTTTTTAAACAGGTGCAGTAATCAGTTGTGCGCACATTTGTGTTGTGGATGGAGAGAAGGACCTTATAACGGGGTAACTATAGTGTTTTGAAGAAGGTCTAGAGAGAGAGCTCCTGAGTTTGTGGACAGGCAGGCAAGCAGGGGCTGCAGCAGTGAGTAGTACTGTTGCTGTTCAGATCACCTGTAGATGGGGATGGTGTACAATGTTTTATGAGGAAGTGGCCCCAGTCAGCTCATAAACATCCAGTCCATTGCTCTCTGATTATCTGCACCCCTCCCTCTGCCGTTCCCCTCCTTAACCCCCCCCCCCCCCCCCATTTCCAAATATACCCTATGTCAAGTGCATTTTAATTATTGCTCACTTGAAAGCACTCTGGGGCATCCTTGCGCATTTGCTGTTGTGTTTTATTTTTGTAAGGAGGATATAATGAACGTATCTGTTGGAATGTACTGTATCTCTGTGGTAAATCGAAAACCTTCGGCATGTTGTGTCTACTCAGTCTATCATCTTTGAGCTAAGGCAAGGAAGGATTTGCCATATCTTCAAGATTTACCCAAAAAGTTGACCGTGGAATTGCAATCAGTAAGAATTTTTGACGCCCAATGTGTGTCATATTCCGTAATTTATCAAAGTTCTTAATATTATTTAGATTCCATAAAAGTCATTTTTAGCAGGAAGTGGCATAGGTTAAGTAATCCCTCTCACCCCACCCCCCTAAGTTTTAGATGCACTATTGTTAAGTGACTGTCCCACTGGATGTCATAAGGTGAATGCAAATCACCTAAATGACTTAAATGTAAATGTAAATGAACAAATCACCTATGTGGTAATGAATGGTGTGCTGATGTCATTTTAACTATATTATTTCTGCATTGAGTAGAATGTCCTTATTGAGAAGAATCACATTTAAAGCCGTGTGATAAGCCTCTCCCCTCTCCCCCTCCCCCTCCTCATTCACTCTCTCTATCTCTCTCCCTCATTTGTGGCTGCCTGCATGCACATCCTCTCAGCTGTTCTGTTGACTCCTCTTGCTACTCGTTACTTCAGATTCCCCACCTTCCCATCCAACGGTCCATGCTAACTAATCTTTGTTGACCTTCCCTTCTCCTTGGAGCTGTGTTCTGAGCAGAGTTTGTTTCCAAACACTGGGGACAGTTTATTTAGCATGCAATCAAACCAGTGTGGTCTGCGATTGGTCTGAAAAAAAAAGGAAGATGATTGCTTAGAGGCAAACGATTATTTATGATTAAGGCTTTCCTGTGATTATTTTGAGGGAGAGAAGAAATCTCTCCCACCCCTTCCAATGCTGACCATTTCTCTCTCCATCCACACCTCCTGTTGATAAAATACAAATTTACACAGCATGATTAAATCTGTATTGCTACTGATTACTGTGTTGAAATAGTAATGAGTGGTGATGTTAACTGCGTTCGCACGTTTACTGATTGTGAGTATTCTGAGTTTGCCTTAAGCATTTAGTTTCATGTTGCTCAAAGAGCATACTCAATTATTAGTCCTTTGCTGTTAATAGGCCACATTACGGTGTAATGCATTATGAGTTCTGCATGTGTACAATGTCATGCCCTGTGGATCAAATAAACATATTTCTCACATTCACATGGCTTTATAAAAATTCTGTTTCCTCCGAGGAAGTAGATTTTAGAGGATCAAGAGAAGTTGCTCAGCTGGGATTCAGCTCCAACCCTCCTGCATCAATTTACTGTATTCACTGTCCAAAATGACTCTTCCTTTTTGTCAGCTCTGGACAGAATGGCCAGACGGATGAGCAGAAAGACAACACCACAGTGTTCACCCGGATCCTAGACCGTCTCCTGGATGGCTATGACAATCGTCTCAGACCAGGGTTGGGAGGTACAGTACTGTACAATGGTTTCTCACCAACTCATAACATTCTCAAGTTAGAGCTGGTAGGAGATAAAAGGGTGATGATGAGCTACTTGGATGTATTCAATAACGTGGTTATTGCATGCGGTAAATTACCTTTACAGCTGCTGATTCTCGGGATTCCTTTGTTGTCTTATTTTGGAATTGTTGGCACGAGATTGCACCACCCTGAAGGTTTACTAATGGTCCTTTGCCAATACCATTAATTGGATGATAGCACTCCAGAACACATACAAAAAGGACGGCTGGAGTCCTTTGTCCTGCTTGATGAAAAGTAAATCAGCATTTCATTCGCTTATCGTCACATCCTCATGTCTTTCTTTCTTCTTCTGCCTTTGCAGTCATATCAGTGGAATCTACAGGAGGGCGATTTACTGCTCGCTCCTTCCTTAGCAGCATGATATCAAGAGCAAGTATCTTTTTAACATGAAAATAAAGCTCCTTGGTGAATAACTCAACTAATTATTTTGAGAAATAGTGTATGGTGTAGATATTCTCATTGGGACCTCGGGTAGTTTTGGCACTTTTCATGGGATGTGCACTGTGCCAGACAGTTCTTGCGTATTCTGCTCTATAGTCGACTCAACTTGACAGAGTAATGGAGAGACATCTAGACCTACTGGAACGTGAAGGGTATTCTTATGGAATTGATTGTGTGGAGGCAAACAGGCAAGGGAATATTACATTTTCAGTGGCAAATGGAGAGAAATTAAACATTATGATGGACACCATTCCTGATGTAAATCATGTTTCCATTTTCCACTTCAAAACATAATGCTGTACAGATGAAGGTACTCAACATACGTCAGACCAGGTGAAATTTGATCTCAGCCAAGAGATTTGAAAATTCATGAAGAGATTGCATCAGTCCCCAGGTAATGGTCCTGACACTGACATGGAGAACAGCAGAAATGGTTATTGACCTCAAAATCAGGATTGTAAAAGGTGTCATTTTGGAAGGGGGCTCTGTGAAAATTAGGGATTGATACGATCAAAGGGCAATGCTCCCCAGGATTACGTGCTAGTTAGAGCTAATGAGGAGCCCTGATCGACACTCACTCTCCTAATTTCTTGGTTCAACAGAGCGTGTAACTGAAGTCAAGACTGACATTTTCGTGACGAGTATTGGGCCCGTCTCGGACCATGACATGGTATGCCCGTCTTTCCTCTCTGTTATTCCCCTCTCTGAAATGTCACCAGTTCTGTGTCCATGTTCTCCCCTTAACCTATTTTGATGTGGTTTCAAAGGTAAAAATGTTTATACATTTGGCATCAGCCCCATTAGTATTCGACATAAATGAAATGTCACGAGCGAGGAAATGTTACGAGACCAATTGGCTCATTCATTTCCGCGATAAATACAACTTCTAGTCTTGAATGGAATTATATTTGTATGTCCATTTTTAGTGCATGGCATATGACCCAAGCGGAGAGGGCTTGGTATTGATGTGGGTGTAATGACTTTGGATCTTGTGTAGCCTTTGTCTTTAGATTTGGCCATGATGTAGAGTGCATTGGCAGGTGCTTGGGACTAGATTGTAAAGTCCCAGTCCCTGTCCCAAATAGAACCCCTACTTAGTGCACTATTTTTTGACACATTTTCATGGATCCCTATTGGTCCTGGTCAAAATAAGTGCACTTCATAAGGAATAGGGTGCCATTTGGGATTCAACCACAGAGAACAGATACTATGGTTATGGCTAGAGACATTACCTTTCCCATGGCAATCATGACGGGAGAATGTGATTTGATATAATCCCACTCAGAGATATAAACTGACAGTGAAATGATTCAGACTTGTCTTTGCAAAATTACCCTTCAGAATGTTCTATCTGTCCTCCTACCTGCTTCCAGACACAATTTCATTGACCAAAAGTGGGCGTACCTACCATTTGAAAATCATGTGGGATATTGAAGAGATATTCTCGATAGAATGGCAATAGCGGTGGTGAGATTGATTTGTTCATAATTGCTCTGTTGAGATGCCTTCTTTAACCACCGTGGATGAATCAGCGTAAAACAATTACTAATCTGACTCTGCGTAATGTACACAGAAATAACAGGTCCCGGGAACATACAGTATGTGAAACACTGTCTCTTTCTCTCTCTCTCTCTCTCTCTCTCTCTCTCTCTCTCTCTCTCTCTCTCTCTCTCTCTCTCTCTCTCTCTCTCTGCCTCTGATATCGTCTCACAATCTTGATGAAGGTTTGCCATTGGTGCACTTGAACCATGTGTATTTGACATATTGTGATTTTATTACTGTACATGCTCTAACATATGGACCTGCACGTTTTTGCTGCTGCTCACCACATCACAGTAAGTCACGGAATGGGCTGGCCAAAAGGAACAGCTACAGTAGCTACCATTTCCCTTTCCAGTCCACTTCCATTACCTTGCAGCTCTGTTACCGCTCACAGTAATTAACTCACGGCCGGGGAAGAACAGAGAACCGGAACGCTGTAAATTCGCTGGCTAGCTAACTCCCGTCAGGCATTCTGGAATAATTAAAAGCTGCTCTTAGCCAATGGCGACTAGTGCATGTTTAAAGTGAGATATGGCGCCAGTGTTTTGTATTAGGTGTGCTAAAATCTAGAGCAATGTGCTTCTTCCTTCGTGTTTATTGACGACACATTCATGAGGACTAGCTGGAAGGGAGAGATGGAAGCCACTCCGCCAGTTAGATAGACCTGCCTTTGTTGAAGCCTCTACCTTGGCAAGACAAGACAGTCACCAGCAGGAATAACAGGCCATTTCTGCTACATGGAAGTGAGAGAAAGGAAGTAGTGATATAGTCTAATAACATGCCTGGCAGATATAGGACGACAACCTACCTTCTCCTGGGTCCTGACCTTGCCTTCTCTCTCGCAGGAATACACCATTGACGTGTTCTTTCGTCAAAGCTGGAAGGACGAGCGGCTAAAATTCAAAGGTCCAATGTCTGTTCTCCGTTTGAACAACCTAATGGCCAGTAAAATCTGGACCCCTGACACATTCTTTCACAATGGCAAGAAGTCTGTGGCCCACAACATGACGATGCCCAACAAACTCCTACGAATCACCGAGGAGGGAACTCTGCTCTACACTATGAGGTACGTGTTTTTTCGTTGCACTCGATTCAGGAAGAGGTATTTTTAAACACTGAAAATGGAAATCGTTACTGGGAAGCAGAACATGATTTTCTCTGAAGACAATAGTCGTAAAGTCTACCAGTCCCATGGTGATCGTGAAACCAGTACATTGTAAGGTTTCTTCCCTAGAAAATACTGTTGGTATCCAGCAAAATATGAATCCTTAAAGAGATGAATCCTTAAAGAGATATACTGCAGTGGGGAGCACTAAGATAAGGCCTTTAGTGAGTAGAGCGAGTAATGTAGAATATAGCGGTAGAGTGGAGGCCCACTGTGGGTTTTCATTGGAGCTGAAACATTATAAATAATGGTCCCAGACGTGAACTTTCAATGCTCACAAAACAGAGCTAATGTGAGGGTCACGGGGGGTGGCCGGCCATAAAACCTTCTTTAACGCAGATTCTGGACACAGTGTGAGTTCTAATTCATGGCGTGGCGATGTAGAGGTGACGAATGGATGACGGGTCATGGGTGGGTTGACGTTCCCCTTTTTTACTGTGTTGTCAGGAAAAGGCTGCAGGTTTGCAGCATTGTCCCTCACTGCCAGTTTCTCTTTCTCTCTCTCTCTGTCTGTCTCTCACTCTCATCTCTCCCTTTCTCTCTTTCTTTCTTTCTCTCTCTTTGGCTTTCCCTCTCGCTTTCTTTTTCTCTCTCTGTATCTTTCCCTCACTTCCTCCCTCCTTCCAGACTGACAGTAAGGGCAGAGTGTCCCATGCACCTGGAGGACTTCCCCATGGACGCCCATGCTTGTCCATTGAAGTTTGGCAGCTGTGAGTGTTTCCTCCCCCTCTCTCTCTCTCTCTCTCTCTCTCTCTCTCTCTCTCTCTCTCTCTCTCTCTCTCTCTCTCTCTCTCTCTCTCTCTCTCTCTCTCTCTCTCTCGTTCCCTTCTGACCGGAAACCCGCTTTTCGTACCTGATACGAGCTGACAGTGACGTTACAGCTGTCCTCAGGCAGGATCTGACCTCCCAGGCCCCGCTAGGCCTCGCTAGGCGCATGGCAGAGCAGAGACCTTTGTTTATCGGATGCAGTACTCCCTGTCATACCTTCAGCACATCGTGCCAAGTGCTCATGGCTGCCAGGTCTTCTGACCCCAAAACATCCTTGAAAAGTAGAGAAAGATAGAGAGAAAGAGCGAGAGAGAGCGAGAGAGAGAGAGAGCGAGAGAGAGAGGAGCCCGACAATGACGAGTCAGTCTGTTCAGAATAACACAGCATGAATAAAAGACCAACCCTCAACTTTAAACTGGCTCGCTAAATATTTCAGTAATGAGGCTCCTCTGCAGTACAAATCCTCTGCAGTGCTGAAGCAACCCTGTACTGTGGATTGCTTTGACGTGTCAGATGGTTTGCCAGGAGGGAGGACATCTGACTTGGCTGTTTAAAGGTTAGTCAGATTGAGACGTTGTTTGTTTCTCTTCCCCTCTCTCTTCTCCCTGCCAGATGCTTACACCAGAGCTGAGGTTGTGTACGTGTGGACGAGAGGGGCAGCCCAGTCTGTCGTGGTGGCTGAAGATGGCTCTCGGCTCAACCAGTATGATCTGATGGGGCAAAGTGTGGACTCTGGGGTTGTCCAGTCCAGCACAGGTTTGTTTCCCTTGTAAAATAATTCATACACTGAACCTCCCTCTCCTTTCTCTCCAAAGAGCTGCATAACATTCCCACTGCTCTCCATTTGTAGGTTTACTTCGAGAACATGTCCCAGATTTGTAATTTCCCTTGTGGGCATCACATCATTTCTCTTTTTTTTGGTTCATTGATGCTGCATGGCATAATTAGTGACAGTGTAAAATGGGTGACCCCTTTGCAGTGAGTTTAGCTGCAGGCAGAGAGGTAGTGCATAAGACCATAGAAATCTATGCTTAAGACAGCCTTTACTGTTTCTTTATTGGTCTGTGTTTGAAAGTCACAATACCCATCTCATTAAATTGTATATCCTAATTCTGAGGTACCATTGATTTATCCAAAAAATGTCATTCATTTTGCATGGCCATTTAATAAGTGCATATTGATTCCTTTGTTTATGTCTCTGTCAAACATAAAGAGGCAATTTATTACTACCTAATTAATTCCCATTGCTGTCAATCCATTGATGAATTGGGTTATGCCACATTACTGAGTTAGATGATAAATGAGGCCTATAACAATACTAATAAATCTCAATGGCAATAAAACACCATGCTTGTAACATGGCAATCCACTGCAAAGCCCAAAAACAGATTTCCTCTCTAGTATGTTATAACAGTCTTATTTCACATCTGAACATTATGGACCAGCAAAGCACCTACTGTAGATTGGATCTGATGTTTTCCATGTACATTTTTTTAAAGGGGGTGGTGTTGATTCAGATTCAGATCCAGAGTGTGTAATAGTCACATGTACAAGGGTTGCAGGTGTGATTGCAGGGTGCAGTGAAAGTCTCAGGCGCCAAGCTCCAGCATGTCACAGTCAAAACTGCAATCTCACTATTTCTTTATTGTGTATCAGGTCGGATTTGTAGGATTCACAGGAGCACAAGAGCTTGAACAAGTGGCCTTCCGACTGGAAATGACACACTAACTTCTCACGCATAATTCTCTGTTTTAACCTCTCTCCATCCCGCCCGACAACAGGAGAGTATGTTGTCATGACGACACACTTCCACCTGAAGAGGAAGATTGGTTATTTTGTCATCCAGACGTACCTGCCCTGCATCATGACAGTAATCCTATCCCAGGTGTCGTTCTGGCTCAACAGAGAGTCCGTCCCAGCCAGGACTGTGTTCGGTGAGTCCCTGCTACTTCATACCAAATGTAAACCAGTTGACATGCAATGTACACAGTCACCACACAGTGTTAACGAACCACAGCAGGCCTTCACACCAGAGGGAACAGTTTGAATTCAATTACTATAGTAGCAATGTTGATAGAGGTCTGGTGCCCATCAATTAATGAGCTTGTATCAAAGCGAAGGAAAAGTAACACTGACACTCACTCACATTGGTTGGTTTCCTAAAGTCAGTATTAAACCGGATTGGTTGAATCCTCTTATTACCGTCTGAGTTCTAAGCCTACTGTATGCTGGAGCACTGCACCAGCCAGAGGAGCATTAATTCTTGATTCAACATTGGCTGCAGTGGAATTTCAAGTTCTACGTTGGCTGAGTGTGGCTGTGAGCATGGATGTGTGTGTGTGTGTGTGTGTGTGTGTGTGTGTGTGTGTGTGTGTGTGTGTGTGTGTGTGTGTGTGTGTGTGTGTGTGTGTGTGTGTGTGTGTGTGTGTGTGTGTGTGTGTGTGTGTGTGTGTGTGTGTGTGTGTGTGTGTGTGTGTGTGTGTGTGTCTGAGCTCTTATGCAACAGCGTCCAAAGGGAAGGCTCTTGTTCGTCAGTCTGCAGCATGCTGCTCTCTAGCAGAACAGAGCGGCGGTTGGCTGGGCTGTCCTTGCTTTGCCTCTTCCTCTCTATGCGCATCGCCGATGTCCGTGTCTCCCTTGGCCGAGTATTTAAAGGAGCTTTCCAAGCTACATAAATAAAGTGTCTTTGTGAGTGTGATGCAGATGATTTTTCAACAGCAGCCCTAGCCTGTACTGTGTTTGCTGCAGGGTTCATGCGGAGCTGTTACGCAGCCTACCTGGTGCTGTTCATCATGTGGCAGAATGAGGAGTAGGGGAATGAAGTTGACCTAGATGCACAGCACTATCTGGAGCGTGTGGCTTCCTCATGTCATGTACCGTACTTCTGTCTCTGGGAGCAAAGAACTCATACACACTACACTTCGCTATACAGTACTCATTATTTCAGGCAGGAGATGGGCATGTTTCAAGAGATAGGCTTGGTCAATGGCATATGTCATTGATAATAAATAATGCATAATGAATGATGTGAGTGGCAGTTGGTTTGTTTTATTGTGACGTTAATCGCCAGGCTGTTGACAAAAAGTAAATTCATGTTTGTTTGTTGTCAGACGTTTATAACAAGCCTGTCTTCACAACACTTGCAACGTAAATTGTACAAGACATTAAGAAATAATTAGTGAAATGAGTAAGTAGTATTTGTCTCATCAAAACATATTTGCTAGCATATTAACTAACATAAAATGCTATGTGTATTGCCTCCTGGCTGATATCCGATGTCGGGGTTCCGTGTGAGTGAGCAAACACGGCGTATTGCAAATGCAAAGCCTCCCTTTTAGATAAATTGGCAATTTAAAAACGCAGCATAGGGTTATCTATTTGTCATTGTTGTGATTAAAGACGGCAGATCAATTCAGAGCCAGGATATTGTCGTGGAAAAAAACGATTTGCTATTTATTTATCTATCATCCCAATAAATAAAAAAAACCCATACAAATATGATAATGATTGTATGGCTCTGAAAGAAAAAATGGATTCATATGTTCCATTGTATTTCATTTTGGAGCGCAGTCCTCTTATTATTTGTCTGTGGCTTTCACAGACATCAACGGTGCTCGGGAAGATGAGCTCTTCTTCTTCCCTTCTCTTAATGTGAGCATCGCTATTGAACGTCTTCTGGGTTGGCGCGTGCCACTGGCACGGTACGACATGTGCAGATTCGTTTTTAGTTATTGATAAGGGCATGAATAAGCCAGTAGCCTTAAGGTTGACACAGTAGGCGTCTCTGATAGGGGAATGGAGAGGGAATGGAGTTAATGGAGAGGGCCCGGAGTTAAATATTAGTTTAATTTAAGATTTCATTTGATGTACTTGATTGATTGGTTCAGATTTTTTTCTCCATGATTTCCTTGTTACAGTGCTCTCTCTATCTAAGTCAGCAAAGTGTGACAGTCTCATTGCCCCACCTTGCCATTCATTACCTGAAATGTTGAATTTCATTTTTTTTTTTGCAGTGTACCTTTCCACACTATCACCCTTTATCTACAAAATGTTCCTCCCCGCTACCTGCCGTCTGTGTGCGAGGCAAACCTTGTTAAAATCAAGTGTCAGTTGCTTCGGCACACAGAGCTCAATTGAGCGGAAGTGTTCCCAACAATTGACTTATACCGCCATCACTCCACGCCACTCCACCAGAACTTTCCAGATGGTGTTCTCTGTTCATTAAGGGCCTTCGAACTCACCCGCCACACGCAGTCTATTAGTCCAACTTGTCAATACAGTCATTTAAGACGAGCGTCAAAAATCATGTTTTAATGAATCCCTCGCTGCAGTTATTTGAAGTTACAAACAAATAGAAATACCTAACCGTGTCACTCTCTATTCTATAAGCAAATGCTACCGTGCCTACCACATGACTTTGATTTCATTCCACACGTCATTTGGGATTATAACACTCGTGGTTAAAAAAAAAACAAATACGACGTGAAACAACATTAGAGCCAGTGCGATGTTTCCATGGCAACACAGCTTGCTGTCTATATGTATGTTAGTGGATCCTTCAGGATACTTTGGAGAAGAGTGTGGTGGGGAGGGAAGGAAGGAAGGAAGGAAGGAAGGAAGGAAGGAAGGGAGGGAGGGAGGGAGGGAGGGAGGGAGGGAGGGAGGGAGGCAGCTGCCCAAACATACTTCCATCCAACCACCAACCAACCCCTGTGAACCTTCTTAAGGCACGTCGAGATGCAGTTGTGAAAGGATGGCATGTAGGGGACCTCAACTTGTAATCACCCCCGGCAAATCTCCTAGCATGGAAACACAGCCAGTGATGAGCAGACTGAGCCGTGGGGTGGATCACGTGAAGTCAGCACTGCTGCGTTTCACACTACCTAGATGTTTCTACTGTAAACGCCCTATCTAGCCAGACGACGAACAGTCTGAGCCTTTGACGTCGCCAATTTATGACAGTAATAGAAGATGGAGCTGATTTGACACCCTAAAATAAAGGAAAGTGTCTGAGGACTGCTTCATTGTCAAGATTGTGAAAATAAATATTGATGGTAGTAAGGCCTTTCAAAGAAATTCCACCGCTGTCATTGTACTTTGGTATAGTAGAAATGGCAACATGGCTTGACCCTATACGCACCTCGGATTCAGAGGGGTTGGGTTAAATGCGGAAGACACATTTCAGTTGACTAGGTATCTCTTCCCTTTTCCCTTTATACCTATCTGCAAAATGTATTGTTGCCTCTAAAATGGAGTGGAGAGGTTTGAACATGCATGTTTTCGGGACATTTTAGTTTTTTATTATTATGATCTCTCTGTAACACTAGGGTCTCAGCATTGAATGTGTGTGAATAGGGTGTAGGAGTTGTGACGGACTGTGAATCATCAAAAACATCATGGGAACAACAGAGAACTGTTCATTCTGGTGACCAACAATGACATCCAGAGCTCGGAGGAGAAAGTGAATCGCTTCACTTAGTTGCTTTCATAGCTTTAAGATTGCATGAGTTCTGTCTGATTTGTGATTTAAAAATTTGATTAATGTAACAAGGAAAGGTCATTAAGTGGTAAATATATGTCAGAAGGCCCCACACCACCAGATATAATTATTTTCAAAAGACTTCACTCAAAAGACTGAGTGAAGTCGGTGACTGTACTTCGTGATTTGGCCTCGTTTTGAAGATTTCTCATAAAGAAATGCTTAAGCTAAACGAGAGATGTCTTGGCGGTGTGGTTTGATGTGGGTGTTAAGTTGGCATATCGTACCCTGGCAGGTTTGTCCCGCCTGTGTCACCGTCAACGTTCCCTCAGAAAAAAAATGTTGTCTCTGAACAAATGACAGTTCCGCTGAGCACAACCTTGAACGTTGTGAAAATTCTGTGCATCTTCCAGCACACATTTACTGTGAACACTGAGGCTGTACCCGTCTTAAGTTACAGTTTTAACAGTGGTCAAGTAGGCTACTGTGGCTATTTTATCATAATGTTGGCCTACCAGAGTGGCCTACCAACAAAAACAATGGAGAAAATGCATCCCATAACATTTGAACATGAAAATAGCTGTTCTACCACTCAGCGTACAGTAGCAGCCAATGTGTGGTGTTCAATGTAGGCCTACATTCCATGAGACTTTTGAAAACAATATGCAGGGCTTGACATTAACCTACCACCTGTCCTTCAGACAAGAAGGTGACTGAAAATGTTGTTGTGTTGTTTGATGCAAGAAACCACTTTACAAAATCAAATGCATTATTATTTCCATACCATTCTTACTGAGAATCAATTATGCTACAGTACTTAGCTTATTTAAGCCTGTCTGTAAATATAACACTGCCCCTTTAAGACAAAAATAAAAGGTCTTTACCTGACTCACTTTTCAAAGATGTCTAGAAATGTACACATTTTGTGCTCTTGTAGGAAGCAATCACTCCCCTATTGCTGACTACAAATGATCTATAACTGGGCTAATGTCTCACTAACTAGTAAAGGATTTGAAAAAAATTGCACACGTGGCTACATGTTAGTCTCGCTTTGGTCTCAAAAACAAGCGCATCTACTTATGACCGCTCATGCTTTAAACACAGTCCAGTTCAAAGTAATGGCACAGATCCATAAATGGAAATGGTCTATTTGCATATAAGCTTACTGCAGCTCTGGTTGTTTAGTCTGTGTAGAGTACGGGCTGAGTAGTGCGTGTCAATGCAATAAAATCCTCCTCCGATGCGTTCTGCCTACAACAAAATCTCTTGCATAGTTAGTTTTGTTTCGGTATGATGCATTGAAAGGGGCTAATATTGCCTTGATTCAATCGCAATTGCCACAGTAAAGGGAAATGTTAATAGTGTTAACAGGGAAAACTTTAGAACAGTGGTCACCAACCTTTTCTGAGTCAAGATCACTTTGAGTCAAAATGCTGAGTGAGCATTTGCTGAGTTAGCATACATTTAAATAATGAGCTTTTTTTATTTTACTGGGCTGATGGTGCCTGCATCTGATGGTCAGTCTCAGGGGAGGGAGAGCAGCAGACTGAGGGTCCACCTCTCAACATCCCTCCGCTCTCCCTTTCCTCCACTGACACGGACCAAAAAGGGACACCGTCTCTTCCAGCGGATGGCGAAACTCGAGTCGCACCAGATTATGTCAGCCTCATGCACAAATTCATGTTGTTACTCCTATGAACAGGGAAAGTGAAATATTCCTCGATATTAAAAAAGACCCAAGCCGCTAATAATATCAACAACACAAGCCTATAGATAAACTTCCCTAAACATTCATTACTGCTGCACTGCTTATTGTAGTGGAAATAGGAAGAATGTGCATTTTATGGCTTATAAAAGTGTTGACAGTGCTGAGTATGAATTTAAACATGAACTCAATCAGAAATACAGCAACGCTTCTCTGTGTCCGTTGACAGTCTCTCTCTAGTAATGGTTTTAAACATTTTGAAATCTCACAGTATCAATTTTGCTGTAGCTTTCTTTTATGCCTGCTATTTACTGCAGACATGGTCATCTGAGGCATCCGATCTGCCAGTGGTAGACCTATAGTGCACTTGATTTGCTCTCTAGGCCCATCGGGAAGGCTGAGTTTGTACCTTCAGACACATGAAATGGTTCAAAATGTCAACAGTTTGCCTGCCCGGCATGCAGGGCAGCTGAATCGGGCGCACCTACTGCCAACAGCTTGAGACCAATAAAAAATAATAGGGACACAAAAAGGCTTTATCATTTTTTTTAAACAGAAATGTTTGGCAATCGACTAGGAATGCCTTAGAGATCGACTACTTCCGGCTGGTGACCACTGCTCTAGAAAGTTGAGTGAAGTTCAATCTTGTGCTTCTCTCTGTGGTCTGACATTTATGCATAGCAGTCCAAGGGAGCTGCGCGGCGCACAGTTTAGAAAAAACATTGGTTACCGTAGCAACAACATAGCCACTTCCTCAAAATAATAATTTACTTAAAATAGTCCGAATTAATCTAAGATAAATCAAGAAATCTTGTTATTCATTTACAAGTTTTTTTTGCAGAGGTCTTAGTCGCTGTGAGCCAAGTTAGGCATGACTTACTATGCACTGAATGGACCTGTATGCGTGCTACACAGTGAGGCTGAAGTAGACATTCTAATCAACATTACCTTGCTTTTGTATGGAATCAACGCCATACAAAACATGGTGTCAGAATTCAGAACCAAATAGGTACTGTACATCCTTGACTAATCAGGGATAAACGCATAGTAGGACGGGACGTTCAAACTAGCTAACCAGCATCAAAACATTTGAATAACGACAACAATGACTTACCTGGTAATTTCAGTACGTGAGCCTATGGACATAAAGGGCGATACATACAACATCTGGACATTTGTTACAGCACAATGAGATAGCTACCGGTCTGGATGAAAAGGAAGCAGAAGTACGCATAGCAACTCTGCTAACCGTGATGGGAAAATAACGTAATCTCTTTACAGAGGCATCTTCATATGCCTGAAGCAGAGAGAACTGACTGTAAAAAAAATATAGAAGCACTACAGAAACACTTGGAGCCATCCAGGAACGTGATCTACGAGAGTTACATATTTAATGCTTGTCAACAAAGTCAATGTGAAACATCAGAGCAGTGCATTGCAAATCTGAGGAAGCTGGCAGACACGTGAGTTTGGCGTATTACGAGAGGAAGTAGTCCGTGACAGGCTTATCATAGGCACTAAAGATATAGCTGTGTGAGTGCACATGCTCAAAGAACCCATTGACATGCGTTGTTCAAGTGAACAAGCACAAATGCAAATCAGGAAAATTGAACCCAAGACTGTACATTATACCTCCCGGGAGCGACATTCAGAATCAAAACGGCAAACATATGGTTGTAAACAGACAGAGTTTACAGGGGATAATAACAAACATAGAATGCAAACGACTTACCCTGTAAAGCATGTGGCAAACAAAACCATTTTGCCAGAGTTTGTAAACAGCACAAACCTCAACTGAATCTATTAGAGGAAGATAATGAGTCAAATGGCCAAACAACATGCAATGTGGTACATCTCACAGGTAAATTCTGTGGAAGACGAGACAAAAACAAATGTTAATTAACCTTAAAACCTTTCACAGCTAGGTTGTTCCACTGGCGGAACGTTTCGACAACATCCGGTGAAATTGCAAAGTGCGAAATTCAAAATAAACTATTAAAAATATTTAACTTTCATACAATCACAAGTGCAATACACCAAAATACAGCTTAATTTCTTGTTAATCCAGCCACCATGTCAGATTTCAAAAAGGCTTTACGGTGAAAGCAAACCATGCAATTATCTGAGGACAGCACCCCATCTGTTATGCAGGTGAATGAGGACCCAAAAGCGACTTGGCGAAAACAGAGTTTTTAATCCAGTAAAGTTACTTTACAAACAAAAGGCATAATACTACTCGTAATGACGAGAACAGACTGGAGACTTGATCAAGAACTGCAGGTTGCCTCGGGAAGGCACTTGAACGTAGCAGACTCAGACACCTGCTCACCACGCAGCATCTGAGGGAAACACGACACGACAGGGCAATACATAGACACAGCACGGTGAACAATAGACAAGGATCCGACAGGGCAGGAACGGAAAACAAGGAGAGAAATAGGGACTCTAATCAGGGAAAAGGATCGGGAACAGGTGTGGGAAGACTAAATGATTGATTAGGGGAATAGGAACAGCTGGGAGCAGGAACGGAACGATAGAGAGAAGAGAGAGCGAGAGAGTGAGAGAGGGAGGGGGAGAGAGAGGGATAGAAAGAGGGAAAGAACCTAATAAGACCAGCAGAGGGAAACGAATAGAAGGGGAAGCACAGGGACAAGACATGATAATCAATGACAAAACATGACAGTACCCCCCCACTCACCGAGCGCCTCCTGGCGCACTCGAGGAGGAATCCTGGCGGCAACGGAGGAAATCATCAATAAGTGAACGGTCCAGCACGTCCCGAGACGGAACCCAACTCCTCTCCTCAGGACCGTAACCCTCCCAATCCACTAAGTATTGGTGACCCCGTCCCCGAGAACGCATGTCCATGATCTTACGTACCTTGTAAATAGGTGCGCTCTCGACAAGGACGGGAGGGGGAGGGAAGACGAACGGGGTGCGAAGAAAGGGCTTGACACAGGAGACATGGAAGACAGGATGGACGCGACGAAGATGTCGCGGAAGAAGCAGTCGCACAGCGACAGGATTGACGACCTGGGAGACACGGAACGGACCAATGAACCGCGGAGTCAACTTACGAGAAGCTGTCGTAAGAGGAAGGTTGCGAGTGGAAAGCCACACTCTCTGGCCGCAACAATACCTTGGACTCTTAATCCTGCGTTTATTGGCGGCTCTCACAGTCTGTGCCCTGTAACGGCAAAGTGCAGACCTCACCCTCCTCCAGGTGCGCTCACAACGTTGGACAAACGCTTGAGTGGAGGGAACGCTGGACTCGGCAAGCTGGGATGAGAACAGAGGAGGCTGGTAACCCAGACTACTCTGAAACGGAGATAACCCGGTAGCAGACGAAGGAAGCGAGTTGTGAGCGTATTCTGCCCAGGGGAGCTGTTCTGCCCAAGACGCAGGGTTTCTGAAAGAAAGGCTGCGTAGTATGCGACCAATCGTCTGATTGGCCCTCTCTGCTTGACCGTTAGACTGGGGATGAAACCCGGAAGAGAGACTGACGGACGCACCAATCAAACGACAGAACTCCCTCCAAAACTGTGATGTGAATTGCGGGCCTCTGTCTGAAACGGCGTCTAACGGGAGGCCATGAATTCTGAACACATTCTCGATAATGATTTGTGCCGTCTCCTTAGCGGAAGGAAGTTTAGCGAGGGGAATGAAATGTGTCGCCTTAGAGAACCTATCGACAACCGTAAGAATCACAGTCTTCCCCGCAGACAAAGGCAGACCGGTAATGAAGTCTAGGGCGATGTGAGACCATGGTCGAGAAGGAATGGGGAGCGGTCTGAGACGACCGGCAGGAGGAGAGTTACCCGACTTAGTCTGCGCTCAGTCCGAACAAGCAGCCACGAAACGGCGCGTGTCACGCTCCTGAGTTGGCCACCAAAAGCGCTGGCGAATAGACGCAAGAGTGCCTCGAACACCGGGATGACCAGCTAACTTGGCAGAGTGAGCCCACTGAAGAACAGCCAGACGGGTGGAAACAGGAACGAAAAGGAGGTTACTAGGACAAGCGCGCGGCGACGCAGTGTGCGTGAGTGCTTGCTTAACCTGTCTTTCAATTCCCCAGACTGTCAACCTGACAACACGCCCATAAGGAAGAATCCCCTCGGGATCAGTAGAAGCCACAGAAGAACTAAACAGACGGGATAAGGCATCAGGCTTGGTGTTTTTGCTACCCGGACGGTAAGAAATCACAAACTCGAAACGAGCGAAAAACAACGCCCAACGAGCTTGACGGGCATTAAGTCGTTTGGCAGAACGGATGTACTCAAGGTTCTTATGGTCTGTCCAAACGACAAAAGGAACGGTCGCCCCCTCCAACCACTGTCGCCATTCGCCTAGGGCTAAGCGGATGGCGAGCAGTTCACGGTTACCCACATCATAGTTGCGCTCAGATGGCGACAGGCGATGAGAAAAATAAGCGCAAGGATGAACCTTATCGTCAGACTGGAAGCGCTGGGATAGAATGGCTCCCACGCCTACCTCTGAAGCGTCAACCTCGACAATGAATTATCTAGTGACGTCAGGAGTAACGAGGATAGGAGCGGACATAAAACGTTCTTTTAGAAGATCAAAAGCTCCCTGGGCGGAACCGGACCACTTAAAACACGTCTTGACAGAAGTAAGAGCTGTGAGAGGGGCAGCAACTTGACCGAAATTACGAATGAAACGCCGATAGAAATTAGCGAAACCTAAAAAGCGCTGCAACTCGACACGTGACCTTGGAACGGGCCAATCACTGACAGCTTGGACCTTAGCGGAATCCATCTGAATGCCTTCAGCGGAAATAACGGAACCGAGAAAAGTAACGGAGGAGACATGAAAAGAGCACTTCTCAGCCTTTACGTAGAGACAATTCTCTAAAAGGCGCTGTAGAACACGTCGAACGTGCTGAACATGAATCTCGAGTGACGGTGAAAAAATCAGGATATCGTCAAGATAGACAAAAACAAAGATGTTCAGCATGTCTCTCAGAACATCATTAACTAATGCCTGAAAAACAGCTGGCGCATTGGCGAGACCAAACGGCAGAACCCGGTACTCAAAATGCCCTAACGGAGTGTTAAACGCCGTTTTCCACTCGTCCCCCTCTCTGATGCGCACGAGATGGTAAGCGTTACGAACGTCCAACTTAGTAAAGCACCTGGCTCCCTGCAGAATCTCGAAGGCTGATGACATAAGGGGAAGCGGATAACGATTCTTAACCGTTATGTCATTCAGCCCTCGATAATCCACGCAGGGGCACAGAGTACCGTCCTTCTTCTTAACAAAAAAGAACCCCGCCCCGGCCGGAGAGGAAGAAGGCACTATGGTACCGGCGTCAAGAGACACAGATAAATAATCCTCGAGAGCCTTACGTTCGGGAGCCGACAGAGAGTATAGTCTACCCCGAGGAGGAGTGGTCCCCGGAAGGAGATCAATACTACAATCATACGACCGGTGAGGAGGAAGGGAGTTGGCTCGGGACCGACTGAAGACCGTGCGCAGATCATGATATTCCTCCGGCACTCCTGTCAAATCGCCAGGTTCCTCCTGAGAAGTGGGGACAGAAGAAATGGGAGGGATGGCAGACATTAAACACTTCACATGACAAGAAACGTTCCAGGATAGGATAGAATTACTAGACCAATTAATAGAAGGATTATGACATACTAGCCAGGGATGACCCAAAACAACAGGTGTAAAAGGTGAACGAAAAATCAAAAAAGAAATAGTCTCACTGTGGTTACCAGATACTGTGAGAGTTAAAGGTAGTGTCTCAAATCTGATACTGGGAAGATGACTATCATCTAAGGCAAACATGGGCGTAGGCTTGTCTAACTGTCTGAAAGGAATGTCATGTTTCCGAGCCCATGCTTCGTCCATGAAACAACCCTCAGCCCCAGAGTCAATCAAGGCACTGCATGTAGCACCCGAACCGGTCCAGCGTAGATGGACCGACATAGTAGTACAGGATCTAGATGAAGAGACCTGAGTAGTAGCGCTCACCAGTAGCCCTCCGCTTACTGATGAGCTCTGGCCTTTTACTGGACATGAATTGACAAAATGTCCATCAAATCCGCAATAGAGGCACATTGCGGTTGGTGATCCTCCGTTCCCTCTCCTTGGTCGAGATGCGAATACCACCCAGCTGCATGGGCTCAGTCTCTGAGCCAGAGGAGGGAGATGGTCGCGATGCGGAGCAGGGAAACACCGTTGACGCGAGCTCTCTTCCACGAGCTTGGTGACGAAGATCTACCCGTCGTTCTATGAGGATGGCGAGAGCAATCAAAGAATCCACACTGAAAGGAACCTCCCGAGAGAGAATCTCATCTTTGACCACTGCGTGGAGTCCCTCCAGAAAACGAGCGAGCAGCGCCGGCTCGTTCCAGTCACTAGAGGCAGCAAGAGTGCGAAACTCTATAGAGTAATCCGTTATGGATCGATCACCTTGGCATAGGGAAGCCAGGGCCCTAGAAGCCTCCCTACCAAAAACTGAACGGTCAAAAACCCGAATCATCTCCTCTTTAAAGTTCTGGTAATTGTTAGAACAATCAGCCCTTGCCTCCCAGATAGCTGTGCCCCACTCTCGAGCCCGGCCAGTAAGGAGTGAAATGACGTAAGCAACCCGAGCTCTCTCGCTAGAGTATGTGTTGGGTTGGAGAGAGAACACAATATCACACTGGGTGAGAAAGGAGCGGCACTCCGTGGGCTGCCCGGAGTAGCAAGGTGGGTTATTAACCCTAGGTTCCGGAGGCTCGGCAGGCCAGGAAGTAACAGGTGGCACGAGACGAAGACTCTGGAACTGTCCAGAGAGGTCGGAAACCTGAGCGGCCAGGTTCTCCACGGCATGGCGAGCAGCAGACAATTCCTGCTCGTGTCTGCCGAGCATGGCTCCTTGGATCTCGACGGCAGTGTTACGAGCATCTGTAGTCGCTGGGTCCATTCCTTGGTCGGATCCTTCTGTTATGCAGGTGAATGAGGACCCAAAAGCGACTTGGCGAAAACAGAGTTTTTAATCCAGTAAAGTTACTTTACAAACAAAAGGCATAATACTACTCGTAATGACGAGAACAGACTGGAGACTTGATCAAGAACTGCAGGTTGCCTCGGGAAGGCACTTGAACGTAGCAGACTCAGACACCTGCTCACCACGCAGCATCTGAGGGAAACATGACACGACAGGGCAATACATAGACACAGCACGGTGAACAATAGACAAGGATCCGACAGGGCAGGAACGGAAAACAAGGAGAGAAATAGGGACTCTAATCAGGGAAAAGGATCGGGAACAGGTGTGGGAAGACTAAATGATTGATTAGGGGAATAGGAACAGCTGGGAGCAGGAACGGAACGATAGAGAGAAGAGAGAGCGAGAGAGTGAGAGAGGGAGGGGGAGAGAGAGGGATAGAAAGAGGGAAAGAACCTAATAAGACCAGCAGAGGGAAACGAATAGAAGGGGAAGCACAGGGACAAGACATGATAATCAATGACAAAACATGACACCATCAAACAAACACATGACAATCATATTTCAACCCACCAAGCGCAACACAAAACTCAGAAATAACAATATAATTCATGCCTTACCTTTGAAGATCTTCTTCTGTAGGCACTCCAATATGTCCCATAAACATCACAAATGGTCCTTTTGTTCGATTAATTCCGTCGTTATATCCCCAAAATGTCAATTTATTTGGCTCGTTTGATTCAGAACAGCATAGGTTCCAACTCGCCCAACATGATTACACATTATCTAATAAATTACCTATAATCTTGGTCCAAACATTTCAAACAACTTTCCTAATCCAACTTTAGGTATTTTAAAACATAAATAATCAATCAAATTTAAGATGGAATAAACTGTATTCAATAGCGGATTAAATGAAAGTGGAGCGCCCCAAACACAACAGTACACTAGACTCGACACTCAGTCTGAACAGCCATAATTCTTCATTACTCAAAAGAAAAACATCAACCAATTTCTAAAGACTGTTGACATCTAGTGGAAACCCTAGGAACTGCAACCAGATGCCTCAGAAATCTAGATTCCCATAGAATATCATTGAAAACACAGTCAACTCAAAAAACACATTTCCTGGATGGTTTGTCCTCGGGGTTTTGCCTGTCAAATAAGTTATGTTATACTCACAGACATAATGATAACAGGTTTAGAAACTTAGCGTGTTTTTTATCCAAATCCTAGCTTCTGGGCCTGAGTAGCAGGCAGTTTACTTTGGGCACGCTTTTCATCCGGACGTGAAAATACCGCCCCCTATCCCAAACAGGTTTTAAACCATCTCCACTAAGTGATGAGCCATTGACATATGACCTCAGCCATACAATTAAATGTCAACTAGACACAGGATCAACAGTGAATGTCATAAGCTATGGGGACCTACAGTGAATCATACAAGACGCCAATCCAGTTCTCCTACCTAGAGTAGCAAGGCTACACTCAAGCGCTATATGATGGCACACAGATAAAGCCAACAGGAGAATGCAATCTCAAAGCAGATCATGATGGAAAAACGTTTCATATCAAATTTCAGGTCATGGAGACATCCCAGCTTCCTCTGCAGTCAGCTGACACGTGTGAAAGACTCAGTCTACTACATATGAACCACAGCCATGTGTTACATTACGTCGACACCCCAAGCACCACATCCACTGAGGTCATCATGACAACTGAGCAGATCATCTCCAAGTACAAGAACGTGTTCGATGGGCTTGGCTGCCTTCCTGGAGAGCTACACCTTGAGGTCGACAATGCAGCCCGGCCTGTGCAGCAGCAACCAAGACGGATACCTATTCCACTGAAGGAAAGGATCACAAAGGCCATACATTCAATGGACAATGCAGACATCATCACAAAATTCACAGAGCCAACACCGTGGGTCAGCAACATGGTTGTCATTGAGAAACCTGATAAAATATGTATATGTATGAACCCCAGTGCACTCAACAAAGCCTTACTGAGATCTCACTTCCAGATGTCCACAACAGAAGAGATTTTACCAGAGATATGCAACACAAAGGTATTCTCAGTACTCAATGCCAAGATGGATATTGGCAAGTCAAAGTTGATGAAGTGAGCAGCGATCTAACAACTTTCTGGACACCTGTAGACAGGTATAGATGGCTGAGAATGCCATTTGGAAGCAAGTCAGCAGATGAAGAATACCAGCGCAGGCAGTGTGAAGTACTGGAGAGACTAAAAGGAGTGAGCGTGATCGCAGATGACATTCTACTCTATGGATGTGCCGACACGAAGAGGCGATTGCAGATCATGACAGAGCTCTCCTGCAGAGTAAGAGATGTCAACCTGAAGCTGAACAAAAATACATTATTGTTAAAGCTACCTAGTGTGACGTACATGGGTCATCTTCTCACCACAGAGGGCCTTCGCCCTGACCCAGAGAAAATAACAGCCATTCAGAACATGGGTACAATGTCTGACGTCAAGTCACTACAGCGGCTGTTGGGGTTTGTGAACTATCTTGCAAAATTCATGCCCCACCTATCTGATGTGTGCGAGCTGCTCAGAAGACTGACTGACAAGGACATTGAATGGACATGCTACCACAGCATGACGCAGCAGTTGAAGACTATCAAACAGTTAGTCACACAACATCCAGTGCTCAAATACTACAACCTGAATGATGAAGTCACACTGCAGTGTGATGCCTACAGAAAGGACAACCTGTTGAATTTTCCTCCAGAACATTGACTCAGACAGGACAAAGATATGCACAGATTGAGAAATAATGTCTCTCCATTGTTTTTGCATGTGACAAGTTTGACCAGCATCTGCACTGCAGAGAGTTCATCACAATACACAGCATCCACAAACCGCTTGAGACGATCTTCAAGAAATTGTTACTCACAGCACCCAAGCAACTGCAGAGAATGTTGCTATGGCTACAAATATACCAACTCCACGTGCAATACAAACAAGGCAAAGAACTACATGTAGTTGACTTCCTTTCCAGAACAGCTCAATCAACCACAGAGCACAGACAAATGCAAACACCAGCCATGGTCTACGCTATGGGTCTAGCCACAACTGACCTGGAACAGGTGGATCACACCAGTGATGTCAACATCTCAACTAAGACAGTGGATGTGCAAAGAGGAGCTCACCACAGAAAAGGGAGTGATATTCATCCCTGACATGTTACGAGCTACCTTTCTACACCAAATACACTCTGGCCACTGAAGCATAGTTGGCCAGTCTCAGAAAGGCATGTGATGCTGTTTTCTGACAAAAGATGACAGAGGGTGTAGATCTTTATGAGCAAATGTGCAACCTGCAACTCCATCCAGAAGAGACAAAAAAGGAGACACTCATCCTCCACCAACTCCCTCCCATGGTCCAAGATCGGGATGGACTTACTCACAGTCAACAAAATCAACTACCTCATCATGGTCGATTATTACTTGGACTACTGGGAGCTCGATGAGCTGACGGACACCACACCAGACATGGCATTGTTTGCTGATGAGTGGGACTTTAAACATGTGACGTCATCGCTGTATCACAGCCAAAGCAATGGAAAAGCATAATCCGCTGTGAAAATGGCTAAAACACTTCTATGAAAGGCTGCGATGGCGGAATACTCCAATAGAGAGACTTCACAGTTCTCCGGTACAGCTACTCATGTCCAAATGCACACGCACGATCCTACCCACCATGACAAAACTTCTCAAACCCCAAGTGGTACAAAATGGAATTCCAAGAAAACTACAAAAAGGGCTAACAGCAAAACACCACCATGACACACATGCCTGTGACATGCGCAACATCGTCCAAGGACAAACAGTGAGGATTCTTCTCCACCCAAACAGCTCAGCCAGCACTTGGACGCTGGGCATATGCACTGACCAACTCAGGGACCGGTCATATGAAGTAATAGTGAATGGTAAACAATATGGGGGAAACAGAAAATACATTTGGCCAGTGACTGAACAACTCAGGATCCCCCCGAACAACCATCAAACAAATATGGATGAGGATGATTGGGGACCATGGGACCAACCCGCCATTCAAGCTGGTGGTGAACAACAGGCTGCTGATATGGAAGCAGCCCCACCTCCTCAAAATATATCTCTGAGACACACCAGAACCAAGGCAAATATCAGGCCACCTGTGAGATACTCCAAAGAATATGTTGTTTCATCTAAAAGGTTATATATATTTTTTTTGCATTTATATTTGTAAGAGGAAAACGGGTAGTCTGCTTCTTGACTTTAAAGTTCATGCTTATTGAAGGTACTTGAATAAGAACACAGAATATATGTTTTGGTTAACAGTGTAATGTTGTCACTGGCAAGAGTCTAACCCAGTTCTCCTGTTCATGAGTCGAGGAGGAGTTATCTGCATGTGTTGCGCAAAGGAAGATGTTACGAGATGTCGCCAAGAAAATAGATGGCGCTGCAGTTATCTGTATTTGAGTGTGATACTATATAGGACTAGTGAGCCAAGTTGAGCATTACTTACTGTGCACCGAATGGAGTTGTATCCATGCTACACAGTGATGCTGACTGATTTGCAAGCTGGTAAACTATCGTAAATAAAGTACAAGCTACATGCTGTTTATCAGTGCCAAAAAAATCACTTGCTAGCGAGCTAAGTTTAAACTTTTTCAATGATGCTAGAAAGTAATGTTATTAGCTAGCAGGCACATTGAGCAGCCAGGCCACAATCAGGTCACTGGTGAGTGGCGACGTGTGTGCTTCGGTGCCATTTGTTTTTTTATAACTTTCTCACTATCTATTACCAGAGTTCGCATCTGTTTGGAAGTGTTTCATAGGGAATAATTTTACAAAACAAGTCGTGGGGGGACACAAGATGCTCGCAAATGGGTTTTGAAATATTGACAAGTTGCAGTTGGGATACAAGTGCGTTCTGATCATCTCCATTCTCAAGTAATAGACACTATCAAACATGTCAGCAAGTACCCCACTCCATAAAGGTCTTAGGGCCAAGGGATATTTCATCGTAACACTGGCGATGTGTTGACTTACACTACCGTTCAAAAGTTTGGAGTCACTTAGAAATATTCTTATTTTTGGAAGAAAAGCACATTTTGTGTCCATTAAAATAACATCAAATTGATCAGAAATACAGTGTAGACATTGTTAATGTTGTAAATGACTATTGTAGCTGGAAACGGCAGATTTTTTATGGAATATCTACATAGGCGTACAGAGGCCCATTGTCAGCAACCCTCACTCCTGTGTTCCAATGGCACGTTGTGTTAGCTAATCCAAGTTTATCATTTTAAAAGGCTAATTGATCATTAGAAAACACTTTTGCAATTATGTTAGCACAGCTGACAACTGTTGTACAGATTAAAGAAGTAATTAAACTGGCCTTCTTTACACTAGTTGAGTATCTGGAGCATCAGCATTTGTGGGTTCGATTACAGGCTCAAAATGACCAGAAACAAAGCTCTTTCTTCTGAAACTCGTCAGTCTATATTTGTTCTGAGAAATGAAGGCTATTCCATGCGAGAAATTGAAACTGAAGATCTCGTACAAGGCTGTGTACTACTCCCTTCACAGAACAGCGCAAACTGGCGCTAACCAGAATAGAAAGAAGAGTTGGAGGCCCCGGTGCACAACTGAGCAAGAGATTAGGTACATTAGAGTGTCTAGTTTGAGAAACATAATTGCAAAAGGTCTAATGATCAATTAGCCTTTTAAAATGCTAAAGTTGGATTAGCTAACACAACGTGCCATTGGAACACTGGAGTGATGGTTGCTGATAATGGACCTCTGTACGCCTATGTAGATATTCCATAAAAAAATCTGCCATTTCCAGCTACAATAGTCATTTACCACATTAACAATGTCTAAACTGTATTTCTGATCAATTTGATGTTATTTTAATGGACAAAAAAATTGCTTTTCTAAGTGACCGACCCCAAACTTGTAAACAAGACTGAGGCGCTATGTAATGGGCAGGTCTGTCTCACTGTCGGTAGGTTTTTTATTTTTTATTTGACCTTTATTTAACTAGGCAAGTCAGTTAAGAACAAATTCTTATTTTCAATGACGGCCTAGGAACAATGGGTTTAATTGCCTGTTCAGGGGCAGAACCACAGATTTGTACCTTGTCAGCTCGGGGATTTGAACTTGCAACCTTTCGGTTACTAGTCCAACGCTCTAACCACTAGGATACCCTGCCTAGTGGTTAGATTCAATAGAGCGCACGCAGCTGATAGAGTGCAATCAGAACAGCTGTTTCTCTCGTGTTAGTGGGCACAGGGCATGATCATAATCCATACCACACCTTCCAGTTAGTTGTGACGTACTCACTTACCAAACTGACTTCATGACCAAAATTATCCTATTTGTGACTCGTTTCAGGAAACTAGGCGTTTGTCACTACTTCACAGGAGAGACATTTGAATGTATCCTTTTTCTTTTATATATATATTAAAAAGTTTTGGGGCAGAAATTCCTTCTGGATCATGTGAATGTTCATGTGTCGTAATAACAAACTTGTATGTCATCTATAAATTGGAAATAAAATTGTTAAATTATGAGCCTAGTTGGTTTAGCCACGGAAAAAGCCAACAACCTTCCCGCTAGCCATGATTGGCTGAGATAATGAGTGGGCTGGACGTGCCGAGAGATGAGTTCGGATTGATCTGCCATGTAGCATGGTTCTGTCTATAACGTGAGCTGGTCAGTATGTGTAGCTTATCTTTTCTAACACATCACGTAGCAGAACTGCATAAGTGTTGCTTTTGAAATCAGTGGAATTAGAGTATGATTTTTAAGAAGATGGAGAAAATTCTGGCGTTTGATTTCAAATATGCAGACGGAGTCGACCAGAGAACACACAGAACGCTGTTATATAAAACACCTGTCTCCAGATTACATCTTCAAACTAAGGGCAACCATGGCATCCGTGACAGAGAATGTGAAGCGTCCATCCATGTATATGGGTAAGATAGTCTAGCTAACTATATTTTCAGATATTACACGTTTCTAATTTTGTCAGAAAGTTGTTTTCATTTTAAGTGTACTGTTAGCTAGCTAGCTAACATTAGCTGGCTGGCTCGCTAGCTAACATTTTGTGTATGATCATTGAAGTAATATTATTAGTATCTCAGAGCCATTTGCATTGCCAGTTATAGACTAATGTTAGCTAGCTGACATTGAACCTGGTTGCTTAGTTACCTGCAGATTCATGCAGGGTAATAACTTTATGAGTTGGGATTATAGTTCATTGTTTAGCTAGCTACATGTCTAAACAAAAGACTGCACGATGCAAGTAACCATTTCAATAGAATCTTCATGATGTCTCTGCGACAACTGTCCATAGATGTAGCTGGTAAATTCGCTCTTGCTATCTACTCTGATTTCAGAGCACTCTCGTCTGAAGGTGCCAGAGTGCAGAATTACTGATGAAGTTACAGACGCTCAACACCTGTTGAATATGGCCGGTGTCAGTAAACGTAGGCAAAAAAGCGAACTAAATTGTTGCCAGTATCACAGTTCCAGTCACCAACGCTCTGGATAACATAAAAGCAGCCTAACCAGCTCTAAAACAAAACGGTCAGAGTGAGCTGTTTTCTCATTTGTGTCTGGAAGTAGCTAGCAAGCTAGCCAATGTTAGCCATTTTTCTTGGGTGCTTGACTGTTGTTGTTAAGTCAGAACGCTTGTGTCAACCCTACTCCTCGGCCAGAGCGTTCAGTTATGAACGGACAATTTGACAACGCTCTGAGTTTACGAATGCCCAGAGCACACAGGCACTCCGAATTAAATTTGCGAACACACCCATAGTATAGACCAGCCTTTAGTCTTGACATTTTGGTTTGTTTAGTACATGGCCTCACATGTGAATCTGCAAAGAAATGGGTGGGGCTAAAGCTTAATAAGAGGAAGTGAACGATGCTGAATGGGTGGAGCTCTCCAGTAGGTGTACCAAAACAGGGGCCATTCAAGTGCCATTTTCTCAAATGTGAGATTACAAGTTTATCAACTTTCAAAGCAGAATTACTTTCCCATTGTTCCTCAACTGTAATGTGTGATATACAATTGTCTAGCTATCAGTCTCTACTTTTATCCAATGTAAAAAACATGTTTTGCTACATAAGACCAAATCGAGCCGGTCAGTCACATTTACTCTTTGTAGTCAATTTTGACAAAATAATTTCTGTTTCTGACTCATATCAATGCCACATAGGCCGTTGAAAACCAGGGAAGTTGGTTCAAATGGATAGTTTAGCTAGAATACATTTTATTTTCATTTCTTCTATTCTCCAAAATAAATGAAAAGGGAATAGAATTAATAAGAACAATCTGGACTCCCCAGTAATGTTCCCTGATTATTTTTGGGGGCACTGAGCAAATTTTGGGTTCTGTGAGCGGAAACTCGAACATTGTGAAAATGTTTTGCATCTTCCGTTGCGCTTTTACAGGGAACACTGAGGCTGTGCACTTACAGTTTTAGACAGTAGACAATAGAATATTGTGGCTATTTGAGCATAATGTAGGCCTATGAACAAACCAACTAAGTGTAAGAACCGACGCTGGAGATGAGAAGCAGGTACAGAGAGTTGATCTTTTAATTTAGCACTGACATGGAACAGGACAGGAACAGTGTCAGAACCGGGTAATACAAAGACATACAAACTTTAATGCTGAAGCGGGGGACCTTCTCAGGAACAGACAGATATAGGGGAGGAAATAAACACAGGTGAGTGAGTCCAGGTGAATGTAATGAAACGCTGATGCGCTTCATGAGGGGAGCAGGTGCGTAAGGATGGTGGCAGGAGTGTGTAATGCAGGGCAGTCTGGCGACCTCGAGCGCCAGGGAAGAAGAGTGGGAGCAGGCATGACAATAAACAAATCCCTGAACATTTTCACATGGAAATAGATTTTGATTTATATGATTTAGCTGACAGTAGCCTATACTGTATGTGGTGTTCAATGCAGGCTTACATTACATTTAAAACATTTTTTTACATTATGAAGGGCTTGACAATAGTAAAAAAAAATATTGGCCTGTAACAACATGGGCTAAACATGTGACTTTAAATTGCATTGCATTGTTTTGTATGATGCAAGAAACCATTTTACAAAAGAAAAACAATTGTTATTACCATACACATAATGTGACAATGTAGGATACCTCTCTTTCTATTGACTTATTTGCATATACTCAAGCCTGTCTTAAAATACAACACTCCACCTTTAATTAAGAAATAAGCTTTTTACCTGACTGAAATGTGGCCTACATGTTTTATACTCTTGTAGAAAGCAGTAACTCCCCATTACTGATCTACACTTACAGTGCATTTGGAAACTATTCAGACCATGTAACTTTTTCCACATTTTGTTACGTTACAGCCTTATTCAGAAATGGATAATACATCTTTTTTTCTCATCAATCTACACACAATAACCCATAATGACAAATCAAATACAGGTTTTTAGACATGTTGCACATTTATTAAAAATAAAAGTATTCAGAACCTTTGCTATGAGACTCAAAATTGAGCTTAGGTGCATCCTGTTTCCATTGATCATCCTTGAGATGTTTCTACAACTTGTTTGGTGTCCACCTGTGGTAAATTCAAAAGGCACGCACCTGTCTATATAAGGTCCCACAGTTGACATTGCATATCAGAGCAAAAACCAAGCTATTAGGTTGAAGGAATTATCCGTACAGCTCTGAGACAGAATTGTGTCAAAGGAAACAGATCTGGGGACGGCTACCAAAACATTTCTGCAGCATTGAAGGTTCCCAAGACCACAGTGGCCTCTATCATTCTTAAATGGAAGAAGTTTGGAACCACCAAGACTCTTTCTAGAGCTGGCCGCCCGGCCAAACTGAGCAGTCAGGGGAGAAGGGCCTTGGTCAGGGAGTTTCAGAGTACCTCTGTGGAGATGGAAGAACCTTCCAGAAGGACAACCATCTCTGCAGCACTCCTCACTCCTCACTTCCTAACGGAAGCCACTCCTCAGTAAAAAGAATGTGACAGCCCGTTTGGAGTTTGCCAAAATGCACCTAAAGAACTCTCAGACCATAATAAAAATTATTATTTGTTCTGATCAAACCAAGATTGGACTATTTGGCCTGAATGCCTAGGGTCACGTCTGGAGGAAACCTGGCACCATCGAATACGGTGAAGCATAGTGGTGGCAACATCCTGCTGTGGGGATGTTTTTCAGCAGCAGGGACTGGGAGACTAATCAGGATTGAGGGAAAGATGAACGGAGCAAAGTACAGAAAGATCCTTATTGAAAACCTGCACCAGAGCGCTCAGGACCTCAGAACGAAGCAAAGTTTTACCTTCCAACAGGACAATGGCCCTAAGCACACAGCCAAGATAACGCAGGATTTGCTTCGGGACAAATCTCTGAATGTCCTTGAGTGGCCCAGCCAGAGCCTGGACTTGAACCCGAACGAACATCTCTGGAGACCTGAAAATAGCTGTGCAGCGACCCTCCCCATCCAACTGGACAGAGCTTGAGAAGATCTGCAGAGAAGAATGAAAGAAACTCCCCAAATACAGGTATGCCAAGCTTGTTGCGTCATACCCAATAACACTTGAGGTTGTAATTGCTGCCATAGTACTTAATAAAAGGTCTGAATACTTATGTTTTTTTTTCTTTCAGTTTTCCATTTTTAATGCTTTTGCCAAAATGTCTAAAATCCAGTTTTTGCTTTGTCATGATGGGGTAGTGTGAGAAAAAAACACAAGTTAATACATTTTAGAACAAGGCTGTAAAGTAAAAAGAAATTGAAAACGTAAAGGGGTCTGAATACTTTCCAAATGCACTGTATCTATAACTGGCCTAATAACTCGCTAACTAGCAAAGAATATCAACAAATGCGCACACACAAGACTCTGTGATCTGATCTGAACTGAACTGAAAAGCGCATTCACTCTTCGATGATTGAAAGACCGCTTGTGGGCTACCCCCACCAAAATCATTCTACTCCGTTGCGCTCTGGCTCTGCCTGCAGCAAAATCACAGACCCAATCTTGCAAAGTTACATTTGTTTTGGTTTGTTGCATTGAAAAGGGTCTGATATGATGTTGATTCGATCACAGAAAAAAACGTTGATCTATACAGTGCAATCTAATGTGGCGAACTTGGCAAAGTTCAATTTCTCATGTCTCTACGTGGCTTTAGAGGGAAAATTGCTCCACAGTAGCAATTTATGGTCGTGTAGAAACCACATCACACAACCAAAGTCCAGACCAAAAGCAGTAGTACAAAGTGTCAGTCTATACAGCATCAGGCTGATTCTCTGATGTGTGTCTCATCTTTCCACTTCAGTCTCAGTGAACCAAGTCTTCCAAGCAGAGCACAGCAGGGAGAGACAACGTCACAGTAGTCTATCAACATATGACGACGAGGCGCGCATTGCCCGTTCCCTAAACCTGTACACCCAGTACCATTGCATTGTAACACTATGGTGTTGGAGGAATACTATATTATATTGGCTAATTCATAAGCAGCCTCTCATTCTGTCCCTTGAATTGTCTTCTTTGGCCCCAGCCGAGATCTCTGTGTAAGCCGCTCGGCTGTTTTTGTTTTGTGGTATAAACATCTGCAGCAGTCCGCGTGGATGAGCAATGCACCGACAGACATCCCCTGACCTGCTTCTCTTCTCAGATCCCCCCTACTCTCTTCTCAGATCCCCCCTGATTTAACAAAACCCGTCCACAGTACAGAACAACAACCTTGCATAATCCTGTAGGCTTAACACCCTCCCCTCCGCCTTTCTGTTTTTAAAGTCATATAACCTTTTTGTGTGCAGGTATTATGCAGGCTTAAAAAGAAACGCATGTCTTTTGGTGCTTTTATCCAAAATAAATGTGCCTCCACCGGTATTTACGTGATAATTCCTATTGTTCTGGGGCTGCAGTCTCATTGTTCATGTAATGCATGAAGCTGGAATCAGGGAGGTTATTGGAGAAGTTGGCAAGCTTTTCGACCAGCCAATCAAATGTTATGCTCAGGCTGCCAACATAATGGTAGCTTATGCTTTGTCCATTTAAGCAATTTTACCCAGTGGCCAATTGTGTTGGTACTGATTCAAGATGCGTAAAGTTACATATGTCAACACCAGTGTGCTTTACTCTCACCAGAACATCCCCATTTTGGAAATGGCCACACATCCTAGACTAGGTTGGACAGAGTGTGTAGTTGTAGGACGTAATATGCCTATTTAGCGTACAATGTAAAACCCAAACCAGCAGGAACATGGTCTATCTATTCTCGTCTAGAATGTAACTCATTTTCCCTCTCTGTCCCTACAGGAGTGACAACTGTGCTGACCATGACCACCCTCAGTATCAGCGCTAGGAACTCTCTCCCAAAAGTGGCCTACGCCACAGCCATGGACTGGTTCATTGCAGTCTGCTATGCTTTTGTCTTCTCTGCCCTCATTGAGTTTGCTACAGTGAACTATTTCACAAAGAGGGGCTATGCCTGGGACGGAAAAAGTGTGGTGCCAGAGAAGGTATTAGTGTTGTTATCTCACATAAATTATATGTGTTGTGATATATTAATCCTATCCATTGATTCTTGAAGAATATAATGAATAAAAGCCTCATGAGCATAGTTCAACTTCCGTACAACCAATCAGAACCTAAAATATCTGCTTGTTTTACTCCAACGTAAATGTAAAGAAACACTCTATAGCCTCAGACATCGTTAAAACTTATACATTTGATATTGTGGATGGTCAGTCCTTGCATCAATAGCTGTCTATGAATGTGAAAGTGGTTACATTTCACCAGCCGCATCCCGTAGCTTTTTTAGTGAAAGAGGGGCAGGAAGAGAGCTTCGTTATTGTTTCAATTAAGCATTCTTGCTTTTAAGACAGCAAAGCTCAAACATAATCATCAGGGGTATTCCACCCAAAACCAGAGCAGTTACTTCTACATTATCAGTGGAGCACAGCAAGCGAGGGTTTAGTTTTATGTCACAAACTCACCTCAATGCAAAATGAGATTCTTGGGACATGACAAAAACATGAATAGTTTAGAGTTCCTGCAGTCTTCTGGTGCAGTTAAACGTACAGTACATTACTGTGTGGTCTCTACCTGCTCCTAAACAAAATTGAGACAAAATATTAGACAAACTCTTACACAATGTCTTGCCATTATCACACACTGTTTTGTCATGTTTTTTTTGTTGATCAGACATCAATACTTATCGATAAAGGATGTCCCCAGTTTGAATTGTCAGCTCGTCAATGGGCTTTGTTGGTTGGTTTCTCGTGAGATAATCCAAGGCACTGTTTGTTTACCCTCCTTGCAGCAAAAGAAGAAGAAGGAGTCCCTCCTGAAGAAGAACAACACCACCGCCTACACCGCCGCCACTGCCACAGCCTTCGCTCCAAACATTGCCAGGGACCCTGGTTTGGCCACCATTGCCAAAAGCGCCCCCCCTCCCCCCACCGAGCCCAAGGAGGAGCCCAAGCCCAAGCCACCAGAGGCCAAGAAGACCTTCAACAGCGTCAGCAAGATCGACAGGATCGCCAGAATAGCCTTCCCGTTACTCTTCGGAACCTTTAACCTGGTCTACTGGGCAACTTACTTGAATAAAAAGCCCAAGTTACAGGGGATGACCCCGGGATCCCACTAATCCCAATCCCCCCTTCTCTTTTTTCCCGAATATTTATTTTCAGAAAACATGGTGTCCAAAGCCGGTTGAGTTCCCAGTCGCCACATTGCTTCAATCTCACATACTGTACCTTCCAAAATGTAAAAAAGAGAAAAGGTTTTAGGATCAGAGCAATGTGATGACTATGATGGGAATTGTTTTTGGGAGGGAGAGATTATGCTACTAAAGAAAATATGCTATAAATAATACATGATATACGCAAGAGAATGCTATTCTACAAATTCACATAGCCCAACAATTTATAAAGATCTATTCTTTGTTTTAGTTTTCTGATATATGTTCAGTTGTTGTTTTGCATTAGATCATTGCCACTGTAAAAGAAAATTGTGTTTTTTTTTGCATGGACTGGGAATTTTTCTTCTCAAAGACCAATCAACTGATGGCCTAGTTTGTTTGATATCAGTGACAAAATGCTACCTGCAATCTCTGTCAAATATTCTTCCATTCTCTGTCGTTGATGTTTTGGGGTTTGTTCATTTCCTTTGTTGAAAGAATCAAGATAGGGGTTCAGCAATAGCAATAAAACATGTCTCAGTGGAAACAACGTCATTCATTCATGGGTTTAGGAAGAGGATAGAAACGATTCAATCATGTATGTGCAACATTATGAATACAATTTATTTCGTTTTATTGTAAATAGTATCAAGTGTTAGAGATGTCAATATTACGTTTAAGCTTTTGCAAAAGTGTAACTAAAGGGTATTAATTTTCAACATGTGGCAGAGAACATTTTTTTTTTTTTTTACTGTTTATGAAACATTTTAAAAAAAAGTTTGTATGAAGAGTATTCACTGGTTCACTCCTAAGTGACAGTTCCTTACCAAGTCAGTGTTCCACCGATGGCTGGTCAACATTGCCAGTGGTTATAATTGAAATATAAGTTCATATCTATTCAACTGAATCCCATAGCTATGTACACACGAACAACAACAATGTGTCAAAGTCTGGGGCGGGTTACTAAATGAGTAAGAATGTAAAACTGTCAAATCTAAATGTCGGAATGCATTTTATATTTAGAATTAAAAAACACTATTATTATTATTTACTATGGTTTCTGGTTTCTATGGCATAGAAGAGCCCCTAGAGGGTCATTTCTACAGGGCCCAGAGGACTGTCAGCAGCATTGTTTAGTTTCTAAGAGGGCTGCCAGCAGTAAGCATTGCAACGGGCGGGCGGTGGCAAATGCATTGAGAGTGAAGAGCAGTGCCTTTGACATTTTCAGGGTTTAACTAGGGATTGGCTACTCCCTTGATTCATGGCACTAGGTTTTACATCCTGCTCTATTTCCGTGACCCTGTGAAGGCGCCGTGGTTCCCATCTTCTGTTAACGATGTTTTAGACAACACTCAGAAAGTACCAGCTACACTGCCTTCAGTCTCACATGCCGTTCGGGGGAATGTTCATTTTTGACTGCATTTGTTGCTGCTTGATGTTGATGGGAGAGAACACAGAGGCATTCAACGTGATGGGCTAGTGCTGTGGCCTACACACAGGAAATGTCTTGTAGTTCTATGATAGTATCGAATACCTATATTTTTGTAGCATGATATCAATCCCTCCTCCGAGAGACCCAACGGGTACTAAACTAAACATGTTCAAAAAATATTGTTGCTTTCTTTTTATTGATTTCATTTTTTCACATTCAAACATACACTTAAGAGATTTTTTTCTCAGAAGTTAATTGTCCTCAAATTATGTTAATGTAGCAATATCGATTAGCAAGGGCTTTTAAAAGAAAATCTGCATTCTCCGGGGTGATATCCATAGCTTTATGTTGACCTCAGTAATCATAGTTCCATGTGCAGCGTCGGTATCCAAAAACTCTTTGGAATAACGGTCACGGGCTTCATGTCTTTCTTGTTTTCAAGCCGTCAGCACCCAATTTGCTTTCAGAAAACCATGATCCAAATTGAGAGTGGCGGCATTGTATGGCATGGGTTGTGGTGTTTTTACAATAAATGGGTATTGTAGTACTGGACATTGTGCAGTGGTGACGATATCTCTGGACTGTGTAGACTGACGAGTGTGTATTGTAGATCAGTGCACAGGGATGAGAAGGTTAGAGCGTCCCAGAGGGAGAAGGAGAGAGTCGGTTGCATTATGACCGATTGAGAGGATCTGTTGCTGGAGATAGAAGGCTTTCAGTATGCAAGTGCACACAAGTCCTGTGTGAAATGTATAAATATAAATATTTAGATATTTCAATTTAAACCTATTGTATGGATGTTTACTATCATGACGAAAAAAGGAGAAATAATATACATAATGCATATATGACTATTTAATAGAAAAATACTACCCAAGATAATAAATATTGTTTGTACCAACCTATTGTTGGGCATTTTTCACATTAGAAGCGTCCTTTACATTCATGTAGTCAGCTTTGTGCTATCCAAGGACAGCTTTGAAACACGTTAATTAGCCTCTTTCCCCGACCCCTGTGTTTTCAAATGAACAAGGTCTTGTAAAAAGCTTAACTCTTTAATCAACCATGCATCCTTAGACTTTTAACCATATTTCTGCTGGGTAATCGTGAATTACTCTTCTTTATTTTTGATGTACAGGTCGATCTATTGATGGGGAGATGGCTTTGATGGCTTTTTTTATGGCAATAAATGGAGTCAATGGAAAAAACAGAAAATTACTGTATTTTAAGTTCACATGAATAATTATATTTGAGGATTTGCTAATAATCAGTGATGATAAATTGCTAAGTGGATAAATAAATGTTTTTCCTTTTTCCTTTAGTTTTCAAGATAGCAAAATCAAAGAAGAGTTTCTATATATTGTTTGCTAATTAAAACCTCAGCTAAAATACACTTCCTGCCATTCAGAGTGGAAAGTGGACCTCCACCAGTGTTGTTATTTTTTTTCATACTCATTTAGGAAGGCATTGTATCTGTTCCAGAGCACTGGCTGTGGAATCTGTGGCACATTTGCAAACATGAGCTTCCAACCCCTTCTCCTTTCACATACAGCAGCTGTAACATGTATATAAATGCATCGCAAACCGATCCCCTATGTTGGAGACCAAGTAATCCCCCATTTAGAACTGTTGTTCTGGACAGTACTTGCTTTTCAAAGTTGGGTCTTTGATCAATGTTAGGTACTTGTGGGAGTTTTTTGTTTTCTTGTGTTTTTATTTATCAGGCATTTTAAAAAAAACTATTAATTTAGAAATAAAACCTCATTTTTTTAAAGCACAAATGTTGAAAATATATAATGGGTGAGGGGTAAAACACATCCACACTCACTGATATGTGTTTGTGGTATATAATGTATGATACAAGCCAAACGATGATGGAGATGGGGTAGTAATTCTGTTGGATTGGGTGGAAAGGTATACCTTCTGTAAATGTTTGGTTTTGTTATGATATGGCCCTCTGTAGAATCTGATTCTCTGCATAAGTCTTTAAATAAAAGAGTGGAAAAAAGTCATGTTGACATTTTGATCAATGTGTAATAAATTGAATTATAAAAATGCCAACACATCATCCCTTGTCACTTTTCCTTTTATATGCGTTTGACTCCTTTTTCCAACCAAAGATAATGCCTGGTAAGTGACAGTTCATACATTTAAGTGTCGCTTGGGGAATACGAAAGTAGAACACAAGACCTTTGCAGCTTACTACAGGCATAGAACCTACATTTGGCAGGGATTCAAAGGGACGTAAAGTGGAATTTCGCACAGGCAACGGTAGAAATATGCACAATCATGTCTCCAGTGGCAGTGTTTGGGTGAAAGGGATAATTTGACATAAATAACAAATGTATATCCTCTGGTTAAATTGATGTAAAGTGCTGTAGGGCTCTTCTATGACTTTTTTCTAACTCTCTAAGGGGCGCTGAGGTTAGGAAACACAGTAACTAATGCCTATTGACTCTCCATTTTTACAGATCTCACTGTTTCTCTCTTACAGATACAACCAGGCCGCAGGACTCTATAAATGTATATGTACACTCACAAATCATTATTTCTGCTTATTTTACTAACTATGAATGAGAGGGAGAAAGAGAGAGTGGGGAGGGAAAAAAATACCAGTTTATTATATACAGTCTAAGATAGGTGTAACAGTCGTCGTATGAAGAAGGTGAGGACCAAAGCGCAGCGTGGTAAGTGTTCATGTTATTTTTTATTTTAAAAATTATTCAGGGTCAGAAACACAAAACAGAAAACTATCCACACCACACAGGTGGGAAAAGGCTACCTAAGTGTGGTTCTCAGAAACAACGATAGACAGCTGCCTCTGATTGAGAACCACACCCGGCCAAACACACAGAAATAGAAAACATAGAATGCCCACCCCAACTCACGCTCTGACCAAACCAAAATAGAGACATAAAAAGGATCTCTAAGGTCAGGGCGTGACAATAGGAGTCTAATGTTAATTTCAATTCAATAAGAAATGGTCTGTTGTTGAAGGTGGGGGCTACTGCGATCTGCTCTCTGTCTCTCATTTCATTACCCGAGAATCTGTTTGGTGCTGAGTGAAAGTTAATTGGCTGGCACCTCACATCCATACAGAGCGAGGGAGCTTTCCTCTATGTACATCTCTCAAGCATGGGAGGATTGGCCATCAGGCAATTCTGGCAAATGCCAGATGGGTCGGACCATATTTTTGTTGGGTGGGCTGGTCAAAAAAAACATTTAAAAAAAACATCCTACGCCTACTACCATACATACCGTATTCAAAAGCACTCAAATATTTTGTCTTGCCCATTTACCCTCTGAACGGAACACATACACAATGCATGTCTCAATTGTCTCAATGCTTAAAAATGCTTATTTAACCTCTCTCCTCCCCTTTATCTACACTAGTTGAAGAGTATTTAACTAACACTAAGGCCTAATTAGGGAAGGGGGATTAAGGGGAACACATACAGTGCATTCGGAAAGCATCGAGACCGTTTCTCTTTTTCCTCATTTTGTAACGTTACAGCCTTATTCTAAAATGGATGAAATTAAACAATATCCTCACCAATCTACACACAATACCCAATAAAGACAAAGCAAAACCTGCTTAAAAAAATATTTGCTCTTTTACAAAAAAGCAGAAATACCTTATTTACATAAGTATTCAGACCATTTGCTATGGGACTTGAAATTGAGGTGCATGCTGTTTCCATTGATCATTCTTGAGATGATTCTACAACTTGATTGGTAAATTGAATTGTTTGGACATGATTTGGAAAGGCACACACCTGTCTATATAAGGTCCCACAGTTGACAGTGCATGTTAGAGCAAAAAGCAGGCCATGAGGTCGAAGGAATTGTTGAGGCACAGATCTGGGGAAGGGTGCCAAAAAATGTCTGCAGCATTGGAGGTCCCCAAGAACAATGTGGCCTCCATCAGTCTTAAATAGAAGAAGTTTGGAACCACCAAGACTCTTCCTAGAGCTAGCAACCCGGCCAAAATGAGCAATCAGGGGAGAAGGGCCTTGGGAAGGGAGGTGACCAAGAATCCGATGATGACTCTGAAAGAGCTCCAGAGTTCCTCTGTGGAGATGGGAGAACATTCCAGAAAGACAACCATATCAAATCAAATCAAATTCAAATCAAATGTTATTGGTCACATACACATGGTTAGAAGATGTTATTGCGAGTGTAGCGAAAATCTTGTGCTTCTAGTTCTGACAGTGCAGCAATATCTAACAAGTAATCTAACAATTCCACAACAACTACCTAATACACACAAATCTAAGTAAAGGGATGGAATAAGAATATATACATATAAATATGGATCAGCAATGACCGAGCGGCATAGGCGAGATGCAATAGATGGTATAAAATACAATATAACCATATGGGAGGAGTAATAAAGAGATATTATTATTATTATTACATTATTAAAGTTGCATTATTAAAGTGACTAGTGATCCATTTATTAAAGTGGCCAATGATTTCAAGTCTGTAAGTAGGCAGCAGCCTCTCTGTGTTAGTGATGGCTGTTTAACAGTCTGATGGTCCTGAGATAGAAGCTATTTTTAGTCTCTCGGTCCCAGCTTTGATGCACCTGTACTGACCTCGCCTTCTGGATTGTCCTTGATGATCTTTTTGCCCTTCCTGTGACATCAGGTGCTGTAGGTGTCCTGGTGGGCGGGCAGTTTTCCCTCTGTGATGCGTTGTGCAGACCGCACCACCCTCTGGAGAGCCCTGCGGTTGCCATACCAGGCGGTGATTCAGCCCGACAGAATGCTCTCAATTGTGCATCTGTTAAAGTTTATTAGTTTGAGGCGCATCTCTGCAGCACTCCACCAATCAGGCCTTTATGGCAAAGTGGCCAGAGGGAAGACACTCCTCAGTAAAAGGCATATGACAGCTTGGAGTTTGCCAAAAGGCACCTAAAGACTCTCAGACCATGAGAAACAAGATTCTCTGGTCTGATGAAACCAAGATATACCACTATCCCTACGGTGAACATTGGTGGTGGTAGCATCATGCTGTGGGGATGTTTTTCCACAGCAGGGACAAACCTTCTCCAGAATGCTCAAGAACTCAGACTGGGGCAAAGGTTCACCTTCCAACAGGACAACGACCCTAAGCACACAGCCAAGACAACGCAGGAGTGGTTTCTGAACAAGTCTCTGAATGTCTTTGAGTGGCCCAGCCAGAGCCCGAACTTGAACCCGATCCAACATCTCTGGAGAGACCTGAAAATAGCAGTGCAGCGACACTCCCCATCCAACCTGACAGAGCTTGAGAGGATCTTCAGAGATGAATGGGAGAAACTCCCAAAATACAGGTGTGCCAAGCTTATAGCGTCATACCCAAGAACACTCAAGGCTGTAATCGCTGCCAAAGGTGCTTTAACAAAGTTCAGTGTAAAGGGTCTGAATATTTCATGTAAATGTGATATTTCAGATTATTTTTTAAATAAATGTGCAAAAAAACAACAACTTGTTTTTGCTTTGTCATTGTGGGGTATTGTGTGTAGATTGATAGGTGGGGAAAAAACAATTCAATCCATTTTAGAATAAGGCTGTAACAAAATGTGGAAAAGGTGAAGAGGTCTGAACACTTTACCAATGCACCGTATGACAGGCACTAACTTGCAATAGGCTAAAAGGTCATTAGATTGACACATAACATGTAAGCCAATAGTCATCTGTTTGACATTTAATACAGTGATACTGCTTTTTATTAAATACCAGTCATCATGTATTACAATGAAACACAGATTTCATGCATAATAATTGCTTAATAATTCTCTGTTAAAGGTCAATTGAGGGACTGTCTATGTATTTTAATTGTTTTATCAATGTTGATTCACATTTGAATCTCAGCCCTCCTGAGCCAGCGAGTGGTCTTAGTTTATGACATGGTGTCAGATTACATTACATAGCCACCACCACTGGAGACTGGAATGCCCCTCCTATTTTCTGCCTATTTCAGTCGCTGAAAGGCATGTCACTTCCTGGCAAAAAAAAATATGAATACGTGGCACCTGTGAAACGAAGCACAACTCTGGAAATCTATTCGCATCCACGTAAACTGGTTCTGGGATATTTCTATGACAAACACAGAAGGTTTTATATTGAATTCAAAATAAGTGGAGAGGGGGGTAACACCATCATACCGGAAACCCTAGACCCACTCCAATTTGCATACCACCCCAACAGATCCATAGATGACGCAATCTCCTTCTGCAACCCGGGTCCTGGACTTCCTGACTGGCCGCATCCAGGTGTTAAGGGTAGGCAACAACATCTCTGTCACGTGATCCTCCACACGTGCTTCGTCCCCTCCTGTACTCCCTGTTCACCAACGACTGTGGCCAAGCATGACTCCAACACCATCATTAAGTTTGCTGACGAAACAACAGTGGTAGAGGCCTGATCACCGACAATGATGAGACAGCTTATCGGGAGGCGGTCAGAGACCTGGCATTTTGGTGCCAGGACACCATTCCCTCCCTCAATATAAGCAAGACAAAGAGGCTAATTGTGGACTATATGAAAAGGAGGGCCGAACAGGCCCCCATTAACATCAGCGGGGCTGTAGTGGAGCTAGCTAGCTCCATATCTAAACAAAATAATCCACTATGCAAGTAACAATTTCACTGTACACCTTCTGTATTCTGTGCATGTGTCAAATAAACCTCGATTTTATTTTATATAGTGTTTTTTTTTATACCAGAGAAGGTAATGTGAATAACAACATGACCTGCACTGAAGTCAAATTAGGATATAATATTTGGCCAACGATACAGTGTCCAAGTTCTAAAATTCTCTGATATAATGCTCAGCTTTTATCTCACCACACTCACAACTGCAAATCATTTTTTTGTAATTAGCTCGCCATTCATTTGTAAATATTAATCTTGTTGTGAATTTATTTTCCTCTTATATCGAATATAAATGAGCTAAAGTTAAGATGTTGTCAGCTATATCATACGGTCTTGTTTTTTTACTGGCTAGCCGGCTAATTGAACCTTTACTAGTTAGGTAACAAGCTAGAAGTGAACCAAAACATTGTTTAGAAAGTTTTAGTTGCCTGGTTTGCTAGATTGACATATACTACTTTTATTTTTAAACTGATTGGTTTATTGGTGTTAAAATACACCAGGTATGCTATTTTGAAACTATGGAAAAACACAGATGGAATCATGTAGAAACCCAAAAAGTGTGAAACGAATCAAAATATATGTTTATATTTGAGATTCTTCAAAGTAGCCAACCTTTGTCTTGATGACAGCTTTGCACACTCTTGGCATTCTCTCAACTAGCTTGCATTTCAATTAACAGGTGTGCCTTGTTCAAAGTTCATTTGTGACAAGGTAGGGGTGGTATACAGAAGATAGCCCCATTTGGTTCTACGGGTTCAATCCTGGGTTGGAGCCCGTTCTGCCATTCACATTACCTGAAGGTGGCACAGCCTTCCCCGGAACGTCTGTCTCAGGGAGTGATGACGGCCTCGGATCTCTCTGCCATTCCCACAGAGTACCATGACCTCCTGGAGGTTTTCAGCAAGGCTCATGCTAACTCCCTTCCCCCTACATTGTCCTTACTATTGTGCTATTGACCTCCAGGGCACCACACCGCCTCGAGATCGGCTGTATTCCCTGTCTGGTCCTGAGACCAAGGCCATGGAGGAGTACATCGAGGACTCTGGCTGTTGGGAGCGTTCCTTCTTCTGCCTCTCCTGCTGGAGCAGGATTCTTCTTTGTGGGAAAAAGGACAAAACCCTGCGTCCATGCATTTATTACCGGGGCCTCAATGACATTACGATCAAAAATCGGCACCCTCTACCACTTCTCTCTTCGGCTTTCAAACCTCTCCAGAGGGCTACCACCTTTTCCAAATTGGACCTTCAGAATGCCTACCACCTTGTGCGGATACGTGAAGGAGACGAGTGGAAGATGGCTTTCAACACTGCCAGTGGACACTATGAGTACCACCAACACACCCTCTGTCTTCCAGGCGCCGGCCAACGATGTGCTCTGGGACATGTTGAATCGATGACATCCTGGTTTTCTCTCGTTCAGCCCAGGAACACATTCTCCATGTTCGACAGGTCCTTCAGTGCCTCCTGGAAAACCAGTTGTTTGTAAAAGCTGAGAAGTGCAAGTTCCACTGCTCCAATTTCTCCATTCTGGGATACATCATCGCTGAAGGGAATGTTCAGATGGATCCGAAAAAAGGTGAGAGCGGTGGTGGATTCGCCACAGCCCACGTCCAGCGTGCAGCTACAACGGTTTCTGGGGTTTGCTAATATCTACCGTGTCTGCATCTGGGTCCTGCCCTGTATACATGTTAAGTAAATATACTTAACATGTATTAAATGACTTTAACAGAACAAAATAAATCTAATGCCATTTCAAATTATCAGCACGGAAATTAAGGACAAAGCAAAGACTGGATTTTTCCCAATAATTTTAAATAGCTGCATCAACACTTTTTTGCCCACGACATGATTCCATAGTTTTGATGTCTTCCCTATTATTCTACAATGTAGAAAATAGTAAAAAATAAAGTAATACGAATGAGTAGGTGTGTCCAAACTTTTGACTGGTACTTTATATACTGTACATACAGTATATCATACTATAGTAGACAAGCCAATTTAAAATCTATAGTTTTACCAAACGGATAAGTCATCATCAATTAAGAAATGCCGGATTAAGTAATAGCAAAATGATCTGTTTACAGTTTTGTGCTTAGAGTTGTGAAGATATACGACATACTAGTGAAGACTGCACCAAAGTCATAAAAAAGTGAAGGTATGTATAGAAAAGAAACAAAAAAAGTATACACCATAATGTTACTTCAATACAAAGCAAACATTTTCACATTATTAGAGGATCCTATAATATATTATATATAGCAGTAGCCTCAGCGGGTTGGGAAAGCCTTTCCAATCCAGTATAAATGTGTTAGGGGTCTAAATAGTGAGATGCCCCAAGGGTGTTATCATGGCAATAATGCTACAGTACATACCACACAAAATGAAATGCTGGACGTGGATGTCGCGGGCAGTGCAAGACAGCAGCATTAACCTAAGAGCTGCTCTACAGTGGTTGTTGCATTAGAGATAATGTTAGTCAGACAATAGATGCTGGGAAAGCCACTGTGACAGGTTCCCTCTAAATGGACTTCCCATTACTTGGGTGAACTTTGCAGCGCATCACGATCAAATAATGAAGCAAAAAGTTGCCAACAGCAAGACTCGACAGCCTGGCGGAGAGGGGAGGACGGGGATTAATCCGACCAGGCCATAATGATGTCATCAGCAGATTGTATGTCCTTGGTGCCTCTCATTAGAATGCATAGACCCTCTCTCACTCTGGGCCCAGTGCTTTGTTTTTGAAGTTGTCACTCGGGTCAACCTGACCGCAGGCAGATCGCATTGATCCTCTACTCAAACAACTCATCTGTTTCAACTTCCGTAATTGACTTTTGTCTCTCCGGAGAGGGAGGGGGGTTGGAGAGAGGGAGAGGAACGGAGAAGAGGGTGAGATGAAAAATGTAAATAGAGAAAAGGAAGGAATCCCTGTGCTGCAACCTGCCGTTGAGTTCACATCCTGTTCAAAGAGCACTTACTTACTGTTGACTTTTTGTTACCCTTTGTGCGAGAGAAAGAAAAAGCTTGTGAGATCATGGATGTTTTTTATGTGTATGTGTGCGTGCATGGCTGTGTGTGTTGTATAATACCAAATTTGTTATTTTCCCGCGATTCTGTGTGGAAAATCACTCTGGTTTTGATGTTCCATTTATGTAACCAACTATGTGGATAGGATTAGGAGTAGGCTGGGTGTGCATGGATGATGACCACTCATTTGGCTGTCGTGTACAGGAACGCTGAGAGATGGAGATAGGCGGAAGACCTTGGCATCACACCGCCCCTGCCTCCTTTCTGTCTGCATGTGGCGGATGTCACAGGCATCCATCCTCAGGGAACGATATGACACATCCATTGCTTAAATTGAGCCGTATCCTGCCGGAACAGGATCTGCCACCTCTCCGTTTTGGACTGTTTCATTCCGGAACCTATTTGGCCGGATCTGGTACCTCTCCTGGCATGAAAATAATTGTCACTTTTTGCAATGTAAAAAAGATAATAAACACTATCAAAGTTCATTCGAGGTGCCTCTTAGTTAATTCTCCTGCCACAGAGGATAAATAGCTTATTTTAAAAGTAGCCTAGCTGTGGAGTGTAGCCCGATAACAAGGCACAGTCTACAGTCGGGAAAAATCTGTCAGTCAACAAACAGCATGCAGATATAACTGGCCGTGTTTAAAATGATATTTAAAATAGCCTTCCTTGTGGGAAAACACAGTTTGGAAAGCAAATGGCTTCTGCTGAAAAGAGAAGACTATAATCTGTCAGCTGTAGGCTACCCAAATATTGTTGTAGAAAGTAAAAGTGAGAGGCTTTTGGCGTGAGCACATAGGCCATCACCAGCTAGCGAGCTGCGCATCATTGGGTGAGTCAGTGAAACTGGAAAGCATTTTAAGGACAATAATTTCCTTCTCATATTGTAACATACAATATGTCTCTCCACACACCTTGGCCAAGGCTTTAGATGGATTCAAGACAAGGTCGTTTTCATTGATCTCAGATTCTCTGTTTGTGTGCGTCAAAGTAGCCTGTCATTTCAATCATTTGTGCGGTATTATGGTGTTTTCAACACAACTGGGAACTCTGAAATAAAAGAGGTGGAATCATGACGTCAGATATCTTCAGGTCTGAAAGTGGACGCTGTAGAAAGAGGCCAGAGTTCCCCACTTGGAATTCCGAGTTGGATGACCGTTCAAAGCACATTTTCCCAGTCGGAGCTTGTTTAATCCCGATTTCCCAGTTATCGTGAACGCACTGATATTGGAAGTCAGAGATTTTCCAGCTCAGAGTTTCCAGTTGTTTTGAAAGCCGTATTAAAGAAGGTTATGCCAAAATCTCCAGTTATGTCAAATGGCGCAGAATGACATGAAATGCGTTTATTGAAAGGACATACATTTTCAAAAGCACGTGGTGATGTCTTCACGATTATTATACAATGTAGTAAATAGTAAAATCAAAGAAAAACCCTGGGATGAGTAGGTGTGTCCAAACTTTTGACTGTTACTGTATAAACGATTGTTATGTTCATTGCATTGTTGGGAAAGAGCTCTCGAGGTAAGAATTTCCACTGTACTGTTTTACACCTGTTGTATCCTGTGCAGATGGCGAATAAACTTGATCCAAAAAAACAATGAGAATGGCCATTCTGTCGTCCAGGACCAGAAATATATTATTTTTGTGAGCTTCTAAGTGTGTGTTGTGTGTGTGTTTACAGACCATTATATAACAGAAGTTACGTAACATAATTAGAAAATCCTTTTTTTTTTTTAGGATCATTGCATTACATTCATTTAGTTTCCTTGTGCCAGCTGTGAATCCACAATTCGGACGTCTTGACCCCTTTCCTTGTGAACATACATCTAAGACAGAAGAGTAAATGTTAGGGCTTTATCCCATTAAATTGCAAGTGTAAGCGATCATGCGGATAAATAACGAATTCTCACAGTAATTGGGGCACTTTGGATACTGTGTAAAACTGTAAAATAGCACCATTTCCTTTTTTTAAAATGAGGCTATTAGAACAATGCTGAACATGTTAGAGTGGTGTGACTGTTAAAGCTTTGAATACTGCACTGGGTTTGTATGTGAGTGACCAATGCCTTAAACCTGAGGGTTGTCCCACCCTCAGGGCGATACATTCGTAGAATTAGGAATTAGAATACTAGCAATAATAGTAATTTAGTAGGATCTCTTTGGATATCTGACTCAACTGGCGGGCAGTCAGCATGGGAAACGGTCCTTGGCCCAGTGCATTTGTCCAGCTTGGATCTTTAGCATGGAGGGCAGTCAGCATAGGAAACGGTCCTTGGCCCAGTGCATTTGTCCAGCCTGGATCTTTAGCATGGAGGGCAGTCAGCATGGGAAACGGTCCTTGGCCCAGTGCATTTGTCCAGCCTGATCTTTAGCATGGAGGGCAGTCAGCATGGGAAACGGTCCTTGGCCTAGTGCATTTGTCCAGCCTGGATCTTTAGCATGGAGGGCAGTCAGCATAGGAAACGGTCCTTGGCCCAGTGCATTTGTCCAGCCTGGATTTTTAGCATGGCGGGCATGTCTGGGGTGTGTGGCCAAAGAGCTCTATTTTCATGTCACTTGACCAAAGCACAGGTTCCAATCCAAGTGCCAATGCCTTTTCGCAAACTCCAGGCGTTTACATTTGTTGGATGACAACAAATCAAATCATATCAAGCTTTATTTATATAGCACATTTCAGACATGGAATGCAACATAATGTGATTCACAGGGGGAACAAAAATGAATAAAAACATAAATATTTACTACACAACAAACACAAGAGGATTTTGTAAAACTAAAGAATAACAAAAACTGCTAAAAAGGAATGTTTTAAGATCTATTTGAAATATATCTACAGTTTCGGCCACCCTCAGGTTGTCTGGCATGCTGTTTCAGAGGCTGGGGGCATAGTAACTAACGGCTGCCTCTCCATTCTGTATGTGTATAGGTGGCAGGGAAGTCAGGCGCAGGAGAGTCAAACGGAGTGTAAAATGGAGTCTTTTAATAATGTCCTAGTAACATGCTCCATAAAACTAAACAGGAAAAGAACATAAACAAAATATGGGTACGAAGACCCGATGCGCACCTATACAACAAACACTACACTGACAATAAACAATCTCTGACAAAGACATGAGGGGAAACAGAGGGAAAAATACACAACAGGTAATGAATGGGATTGAAAACAGGTGTGTGGGAAGACAAGACAAAACCAATGGAAAATGAAAAAAGGATCAATGATGGCTAGAAGACCGGTGACGTCGAACGCCGAGCACCGCCCAAACAAGGAGAGGCAACGACTTCGGCAGAAGTCGTGACACATGCCTCTTGGTCCTAGGCTTTGGGATACTTAAAAGGCCAGTGCCAGAGGACCTGGGTACATAACGTAGCATGAGACTTACTGGGTACATAACTCAAAAGCATGTCTGACATGATTGGGGTTCAACAATTGTGGATTGATTTAAAAACCAATAGAATAATCTTTAAAATTATTCTAAAACTCACAGGCAGCCCAGTGCAGAGACTTTAAAACCGGTGTAATGTGTGATCTCCGTCTAGTCTTGGTCAGTGCCTGTGCTGCAGCATTCTGTGTGTTTTGCAGTTGATCAATAGCTTTCCTGGGTAGAACAGACAGGAGAGCGTTACAGTAGTCAAGCTTACTTGTAATAAAAGAATGAACGAGTCTCTCTGCATCCGCCTGAGAGAGAAATGGTCGCAGCTTGACGGTGTTCCTCAGGTGGTAAAAAGCTATTCTGGTCACATTCCTAATGTGTGAGTTCAGAATCTAAAATAACACACTATGTTATTTACCTGGTGTTTTATCTTTATTTCTCGTGAATTAAAATGTGCGGCCAGATTATCTCAACAATAAGTACCTCAGTCTTGTCTTGTTTTAGCTGGAGGAAGTTGTGAGCCATCCAAGTATATAAATCACTAACACAGTCTAATAATTTATCCATGGAGCAAAATTCCTCTGGTGACACAGAAATGTCAAGTTCTGTATCGTGAAAATCATTAATGTGCTTTCTGATAACACTGCCGAGGCGTAACATACTATATAAACTGAACAGTATCAGACCCAAAATAAAACATTGTGGAACGCAACGTGTGATATATATTTTCTCTGAGTCATGTTCACCAAGGGTGAAAAAAACCTCTCAAATAAATAGGTCCTAAACCATTTTAGAACTGGACCAGAGAGGCCAACCCAACTCTCCAGTCTGGCCAGAAAGACATCATTGTCGCTAGTGCTGAATGCAGCACTTAAATCCAAGAACAGAGAGCTGTTTGGCGTCTGTGTTGGCTCTAAGAACATTTATCACTTTAACTAAGGTTGTCTCTGTGCTGGGCCCGAAAACCAGATTGGAATTTTTCAAAAATACAATTGGCACTTATAAAAATCATTTAGCTGTTTGAAAACCAATTTCTCCAGAATTTTGCTTAAGAATGGAAGGTTGGAGATTGGCCGAAAATTGCTAAGAGGTGAAAAATCTAAATGATTTTTCTTCAGAAGGGGTTTCATGATAGCGGCTTTCAGAGAAGTGGGGAAAGTGCCAGTGAACAGGTAGTGATTAACAACAGCTTGCACTTCTTTAGATGTGCAATTAAAAACTGTTTTGAAGAAGGTGGTGGGGATAGGATCGAGAAGGCAGGTAGAAGATTTAAGTTGTGATATCACTTTCCTCAGCATGTCTGTGTCAACCAGGGACAATAAATCCATAGTGCCTTTGCTTGGTAGGCTGGGCACATGTCAAACTTCTCGTCAGGTCTTGCTTGACTGATACCCTAAAAAAAAAAAGTTAATGTTATGTGATTATGCCAAGTTGCTCTCTCAGCATATCATAATGGACCTGCAACTTTGAATTTCTCCACCTCCTCTCTGCCGTTCTACAATTTCTCTGTAATTGATTTGTTTCCTCACGTCATCCAAGGGACTCTCCATTTGGATTTGGCCTTTTTTCGACTTTACTGGAGCTTTGGCATCAAGTGTTGCCCTTAATTTGCTAACAAAAAATGATCAACTAAATCCTCACAAGAGGATGGCAGAATAGGTGATGGAGTATTGTTCATACACTAAATCAAATCTGTAGCAACTTCAGAGGTTATTATAGCGTTTCATAATAATGCGTTTCGTATTACCCTTTGATATGGGCAACAAGGTAGTAGAAAATATACAGTGGTGATCAGGTAAAGCAACGTCAACAATATAGGTCGGGCAATAGAAAGCCCCTTGGTAATAACCGGGTCCAGAGTATGGCCGTTGGTATGGTACGTTGGGAGTCGGGAAACAAGTACAGGGAGTGCAAATGTAATAGGATTTCATCATAGTTCTCTAAGAGTTTAGAGGAATCAGTAAAGAAAGTGAGGCTGTGCTTATGTGGCCTATACAGGGTTGTGGCCAGGACTGGTGGCTTATAATTAAACAGTGGCCACTAGCTCACTGGAGAAGTGTGCTCTTCATGGATTAATCCCGGTTTAAACTGTACCGGGCAGATGGCTGACAGCATCGTGTGGGTGAGCGGTTTGCAATGTCAGCGTTGTGAACAGAGAGCCACATGGTGACGGTTAGGTTAGGGTATGGGCAAGCATGCTACGGACAACGAACAGCTGCATTTTATTGATGGCAATTTTAATGCACAGAAATACTGCCGCCATCCGCCGCCATCACCTCATGTTTCCGCATGATAATGCAAGGCCAAATGTCTCAGGGATCTGTACACAATTTCTGGAAGCTGAACATGTCCCAGTACCCTGTACGGGATGCTCTGGATCGACGTGTACAGCAGCGTGTTCCAGTTTCCGTCAATATCAAGCAACTTTGCACAGCCATTGAAGAGGAGTAAAAATGTCCTTAACAAGTCTCATAATATGTTGCATGAACTCACTTTCTGTGCAACAATCATGTTTAACATGATTTTTTTAATGACTACCTCATCCCTGTACCCCACACATACAATTATCTGTAAGGTCGCTTAGTCGAGCAGTGAATTTCAAACGCAGGTTCAACCACAAAACCAGGAGGTTTTCCAATGCCTCGCACAGCAGTAGTTGCCGGAGAGGAAGGAAAATGCTCAGGGATTTCACCATGAGGCCAATGATGACTTTAAAACATTTACAGAGTTTAATGTCTGTGATAGGAGAAAGCTAAGGATGGATCAACAACATTCTAGTTAGTCCACAATACTAACCTAATTGTGTCATGCAGGTGATAGAGGACCCAAAAGCGACTTAACAGAAACAGAGTTTATTCAAATCCAAACAGGGAATAACAGAAATCCTCTAGTCTGTAGAGGGGAATAACAAGAGAAGCGGCCACAGACTGCAGGTCGCTTCGGGTAGGCGCAGGCCGTAGTAGACAGAGACACCTGCTCACACGCAGCATCTGATGAAGGCAAAAAACACGACAGGACAGGGCGAAACACAATCACAGCATGGTGAATACAAAACAAGGAACCGACGGGACAGGAACGGAACACAAAGGAATAAATAGGGACTCTAATCAGGGAAAGGATCGGGAACAGGTGTGGGAAGACTAAATGATGATTAGGGGAATAGGAACAGCTGGGAGCAGGAACGGAACGATAGAGAGAGGAGAGAGAGGGAGGGGAGAGAGAGGGATAGAAAAAGGGAACGAACCTAATAAGACCAGCAGGGGGAAACGAACAGAAGGAAAAGCAAAATGACAAGATGATATAAGACAAAACATGACAGTACCCCCCACTCACCGAGCGCCTCCTGGCGCTCTCGAGGAGGAACACTGGCGGCAACGGAGGAAATCATAGATCAAACGGTCCAGCACGTCCCGAGAAAGAACCCAACTCCTCTCCTCAGGACCGTAGCAAACGATAAAAGGGAAACTAGGGTACTACTCTAAAAAAAAAAGAGAACTAGGGACAGACTGAGACACAGCAAGGGCAGGAACAAGAACAGGAGAGATGCGATGGCAGGGAACAGACTGAGACCCAGCAAGACAGGAGCAGAAGCAGAAAAAAATTACCAGACTTCTTCTGCGCGCAGTCTGAACACGCAGCCACGAAACGGCGCGTGTCACGCTCCTGAGTCGGCCACCAAAAGCGCTGGCGAATAGACGCAAGAGTGCCTCGAACACCGGGATGACCAGCTAACTTGGCAGAGTGAGCCCACTGAAGAACAGCCAGACGAGTGGAAACAGGAACGAAAGGAGGTTACTAGGACAAGCGCGCGGCGACGCAGTGTGCGTGAGTGCTTGCTTAACCTGTCTTTCAATTCCCCAGACTGTCAACCCGACAACACGCCCATAAGGAAGAATCCCCTCGAGATCAGTAGAAGCCACAGAAGAACTAAACAGACGGGATAAGGCATCAGGCTTGGTGTTCTTGCTACCCGGACGGTAAGAAATCACAAACTCGAAACGAGCGAAAAACAACGCCCAACGAGCTTGACGGGCATTAAGTCGTTTGGCAGAACGGATGTACTCAAGGTTCTTATGGTCTGTCCAAACGACAAAAGGAACGGTCGCCCCCTCCAACCACTGTCGCCATTCGCCTAGGGCTAAGCGGATGGCGAGCAGTTCACGGTTACCCACATCATAGTTGCGCTCAGATGGCGACAGGCGATGAGAAAAATAAGCGCAAGGATGAACCTTATCGTCAGACTGGAAGCGCTGGGATAGAATGGCTCCCACGCCTACCTCTGAAGGGTCAACCTCGACAATGAATTGTCTAGTGACGTCAGGAGTAACGAGGATAGGAGCGGACGTAAAACGTTCTTTTAGAAGATCAAAAGCTCCCTGGGCGGAACCGGACCACTTAAAACACGTCTTGACAGAAGTAAGAGCTGTGAGAGGGGCAGCAACTTGACCGAAATTACGAATGAAACGCCGATAGAAATTAGCGAAACCTAAAAAGCGCTGCAACTCGACACGTGACCTTGGAACGGGCCAATCACTGACAGCTTGGACCTTAGCGGAATCCATCTGAATGCCTTCAGCGGAAATAACGGAACCGAGAAAAGTAACGGAGGAGACATGAAAAGAGCACTTCTCAGCCTTTACGTAGAGACAATTCTCTAAAAGGCGCTGTAGAACACGTCGAACGTGCTGAACATGAATCTCGAGTGACGGAGAAAAAATCAGGATATCGTCAAGATAGACAAAAACAAAAATGTTCAGCATGTCTCTCAGAACATCATTAACTAATGCCTGAAAAACAGCTGGCGCATTGGCGAGACCGAACGGCAGAACCCGGTACTCAAAATGCCCTAACGGAGTGTTAAACGCCGTTTTCCACTCGTCCCCCTCTCTGATGCGCACGAGATGGTAAGCGTTACGAAGGTCCAACTTAGTAAAGCACCTGGCTCCCTGCAGAATCTCGAAGGCTGATGACATAAGGGGAAGCGGATAACGATTCTTAACCGTTATGTCATTCAGCCCTCGATAATCCACGCAGGGCGCAGAGTACCGTCCTTCTTCTTAACAAAAAGAACCCCGCCCCGGCCGGAGAAGAAGAAGGCACTATGGTACCGGCGTCAAGAGACACAGACAAATAATCCTCGAGAGCCTTACGTTCGGGAGCCGACAGAGAGTATAGTCTACCTCGAGGGGGAGTGGTCCCCGGAAGGAGATCAATACTACAATCATACGACCGGTGAGGAGGAAGGGAGTTGGCTCGGGACCGACTGAAGACCGTGCGCAGATCATGATATTCCTCCGGCACTCCTGTCAAATCGCCAGGTTCCTCCTGAGAAGTAGGGACAGAAGAAACAGGAGGGATGGCAGACATTAAACACTTCACATGACAAGAAACGTTCCAGGATAGGATAGAATTACTAGACCAATTAATAGAAGGATTATGACATACTAGCCAGGGATGACCCAAAACAACAGGAGTAAACGGTGAACGGAAAATCAAAAAAGAAATAGTCTCACTGTGGTTACCAGATACTGTGAGAGTTAAAGGTAGTGTCTCAAATTTGATACTGGGAAGATGACTACCATCTAAGGCAAACATGGGCGTAGGCTTGTCTAACGGTCTGAAAGGAATGTTATGTTTCCGAACCCATGCTTCGTCCATGAAACAACCCTCAGCCCCAGAGTCAATCAAGGCACTGCATGTAGCACCCGAACCGGTCCAGCGTAGATGGACCGACATAGTAGTACAAGATCTAGATGAAGAGACCAGAGTAGTAGCGCTCACCAGTAGCCCTCCGCTTACTGATGGGCTCTGGCCTCTTACTGGACATGAATTAACAAAATGTCCAGCAACTCCGCAATAGAGGCACAGGCGGTTGGTGATCCTCCGTTCCCTCTCCTTAGTCGAGATGCGAATCCCTCCCAGCTGCATGGGCTCAGTCTCAAAGCCAGAGGAGGGAGATGGTTGCGATGCGGAGCAGGGAAACACCGTTGATGCGAGCTCTCTTCCACGAGCCCGGTGACGAAGATCTACCCGTCGTTCTATGCGGATGGCGAGAGCAATCAAAGAGTCCACATCTGAAGGAACCTCCCGGGAGAGAATCTCATCCTTAACCACTGCGTGGAGTCCCTCCAGAAACGAGCGAGCAGCGCCGGCTCGTTCCACTCACTAGAGGCAGCAAGAGTGCGAAACTCAATAGAATAATCCGTTATGGACCGTTCACCTTGGCATAAGGAAGCCAGGGCCCTAGAAGCCTCCCTACCAAAAACTGAACGGTCAAAAACCGAATCATCTCCTCTTTAAAGTTCTGGAACTTGTTAGAGCAATCAGCCCTTGCCTCCCAGATAGCTGTGCCCCATTCTCGAGCCCGGCCAGTAAGGAGTGAAATGACGTAAGCAACCCGAGCTCTCTCTCTAGAGTATGTGTTGGGTTGGAGAGAGAACACAATCTCACACTGCGTGAGAAAGGAGCGGCACTCAGTGGGCTGCCCGGAGTAGCAAGGTGGGTTATTAACCCTAGGTTCTGGAGGCTCGGCAGGCCAGGAAGTAACAGGTGGCACGAGACGTAGACTCTGGAACTGTCCAGAGAGGTCGGAAACCTGAGCGGCCAGGTTCTCCACGGCATGGCGAGCAGCAGACAATTCCTGCTCGTGTCTGCCGAGCATGGCTCCTTGGATCTCGACGGCAGTGTAACGAGCGTCTGAAGTCGCTGGGTCCATTCCTTGGTCGGTTCCTTCTGTCATGCAGGTGATAGAGGACCCAAAAGCGACTTAACAGAAACAGAGTTTATTCAAATCCAAACAGGGAATAACAGAAATCCTCTAGTCTGTAGAGGGAATAACAAGAGAAGCGGCCACAGACTGCAGGTCGCTAAGGCCGTAGTAGACAGAGACACCTGCTCACACGCAGCATCTGATGAAGGCAAAAACACGACAGGACAGGGCGAAACACAATCACAGCATGGTGAATACAAAACAAGGAACCGACGGGACAGGAACGGAACACAAAGGAATAAATAGGGACTCTAATCAGGGGAAAGGATCGGGAACAGGTGTGGGAAGACTAAATGATGATTAGGGGAATAGGAACAGCTGGGAGCAGGAACGGAACGATAGAGAGAGGAGAGAGAGGGAGGGGGAGAGAGAGGGATAGAAAAAGGGAACGAACCTAATAAGACCAGCAGGGGGAAACGAACAGAAGGAAAAGCAAAATGACAAGATGATATAAGACAAAACATGACAAATTGACAGTGAAAAGAAGGAAGCCTCTCTGAATAAAAAAATATTCCAAATCGTGTATCCTGTTTACAACAAGGCACTAAAGTAATACTGCAAAACATGTGGCAAATCAATTATCTTTTGTCCTGAATACAAAGTGTTATGTTTGGGGCAAGTCCAATACAACGCATTACTGAGTACCACTCTCCATATTTTCAAGCATAGTGGTGGCTGCATTATGTTATGGGTATGCATGTAATCATTAAGGACGGGGGAGTTTTTCAGGATGAAAATAATTACTGGAATGGCTCTAAGTAGAGACACAATCCTAGAGGAAAACCTTGTTCAGTCTGCTTTGTACCAGATACTGGGAGATGAATTCACCTTTCAGCAAGACAACCTAAAACACAACGCCAAATTGACACTGGAATTGCTAACCAAGAAGACAGTGAATGTCCCTGAGTGGCTGAGTTACAATTTTGACTCATCAATTTGCAAACATTTCTAAAAAAAACATTTGAATTTTGTCATTATGGGGTATCATATGCAGATGGGTGAAATCTATTTAATAAATTTTCAATTCAAGCTGTAACACAGCAAAATGTGGAAAGAATCAAGGCGTGTGAATATTTTCTGAAGGCACTGTATAACGCATGTCATATAGGATATACCCTTAGTCTCTTTGGACATTCATTGGGACCTCACTCTTCATCTTCAAGCAGGCTTTCACAGATTTCCATATCCGAGGACAGAAAACATGACAAAGAAACAATGTATGCGGCTATTATCTCTCCGTCCTCAAAGTTGAACCCTCTAGAGACTTGAACTGGATAATCTTTTAAGTCCCTGGACTTTACCCTGTGCAGTAGCCTATACTTTCCCTTTAACTGACAGCTGGAGCTGCAATGTCACCCTCTTCCATGGCTGATATCTCAAAATGCATTTTGAGCCCATTTCTAATTCACAATGATCACATTAAGAAAGCTAGCTAGTACAACGTTAGCTAGCTGATTACTACGTCCCTTCCGTCTTCAAGAGAGCGAGAGTTGCACCCCTTCTGAAAAAACCTACACTCGATCCCTCCGATGTCAACAACTACAGACCAGTATCCCTTCTTTCTTTTCTCTCCAAAACTCTTGAACGTGCCGTCCTTGGTCAGCTCTCCCGCTATCTCTCTCAGAATGACCTTCTTGATCCAAATCAGTCAGGTTTCAAGACTAGTCATTCAACTGAGACTGCTCTTCTCTGTATCACGGAGGCGCTCCGCACCGCTAAAGCTAACTCTCTCTCCTCTGCTCTCATCCTTCTAGACCTATCGGCTGCCTTCGATACTGTGAACCATCAGATCCTCCTCTCCACCCTCTCCGAGTTGGGCATCTCCGGCGCGGCCCACGCTTAGATTGCGTCCTACCTGACAGGTCGCTCCTACCAGGTGGCGTGGCGAGAATCTGTCTCCTCACCACGCGCTCTCACCACTGGTGTCCCCCAGGGCTCTGTTCTAGGCCCTCTCCTATTCTCGCTATACACCAAGTCACTTGGCTCTGTCATAACCTCACATGGTCTCTCCTATCATTGCTATGCAGACGACACACAATTAATCTTCTCCTTTCCCCTTCTGATGACCAGGTGGCGAATCGCATCTCTGCATGTCTGGCAGACATATCAGTGTGGATGACGGATCACCACCTCAAGCTGAACTTCGGCAAGACGGAGCTGCTCTTCCTCCCGGGGAAGGACTGCCCGTTCCATGATCTCGCCATCACGGTTGACAACTCCATTGTGTCCTCCTCCCAGAGCGCTAAGAACCTTGGCGTGATCCTGGACAACAAACTGTCGTTCTCAACTAACATCAAGGCGGTGGCCCGTTCCTGTAGGTTCATGCTCTACAACATCCGCAGAGTACGACCCTGCCTCACACAGGAAGCGGCGCAGGTCCTAATCCAGGCACTTGTCATCTCCCGTCTGGATTACTGCAACTCGCTGTTGGCTGGGCTCCTGCCTGTGCCATTAAACCCCTACAACTCATCCAGAACGCCGCAGCCCGTCTAGTGTTCAACCTTCCCAAGTTCTCTCACGTCACCCCGCTCCTCCGCTCTCTCCACTAGGCTTCCAGTTGAAGCTCGCATCCGCTACAAGACCATGGTGCTTGCCTACGGAGCTGTGAGGGGAACGGCACCTCAGTACCTCCAGGCTCTGATCAGGCCCTACACCCAAATAAGGGCACTGCGTTCATCCACCTCTGGCCTGCTCGCCTCCCTACCACTGAGGAAGTACAGTTCCCGCTCAGCTCAGTCAAAACTGTTCGCTGCTCTGGCTCCCCAATGGTGGAACAAACTCCCTCACGACGCCAGGACAGCGGAGTCAATCACCACCTTCCGGAGACACCTGAAACCCCACCTCTTTAAGGAATACCTAGGATAGGATAAAGTAATCCTTCTCACCCCCCCTTAAAATATTTAGATGCACTATTGTAAAGTGGTTGTTCCACTGGATGTCATAAGGTGAATGCACCAATTTGTAAGTCGCTCTGGATAAGAGCGTCTGCTAAATGACTTAAATGTAAATGTAAATGTACTTAGCTAAACAGTGTGTGAAGCTAGCTAGCTAACTAGCAGCTTAGTTAGCCTACAAAGTGGCCTACATAATGTTTTTACATGCATTTACTTATTTGAATAGGCACTCCCACTGCCTCCATTTTCTGTGCCCCATTCAAAAACTAAATAATGAGCAATCTTCACAATGTTTTTTTTGTGCTAACAATGTAAAACCTGCAGCCATGCAGACGAATGGAGATAAGGAAAAAAAGTGTGTTTGTCATCACAGCGGTTTAGAACGTGTTGTTACGTTTGACTTTACCAACGCAATCCACTTCCAATTTCAATAAATATAAATCGCAGACCGTCGGTCACACTTGATAACTTGAAAACTAGCATTTGAAACTAGCATAGGCATCAACTACCCGGACGGAAAACAGTGGCGCACATAACACTCAGAACCCCTTCTGCGGTCATGTGGGGGAGGGTTCTTGAAATGTAACAAGGAGTCGACATCTTTCCGCGGACCATTCAAACTGACGTGATTTTGGAGGTGTGGCAATGCGAGACTATCTCAATATGACATTCTACCTGTGGACTCAGGGCATGAAAGCCTTGCTTATTTTTTTTTTGAAGTACTGAAGCTCCAGTTGATTCAGAACACAACTTTTCTCCTTCTTCTTTTGAAGATGCAGGAACTTGGCTGGGTCTTATAAATTCACAAGTCATTGACCTGTGTGCTCTGCTGCAGGCAAACCTTTACACACTTGCCTGTTTATGTTGATGTTATTGTTTTTTCTTTCCCCCCCCCACAGACCTTTTCTTCATCTGTTTATTTACATTGTTTGATCTGGCTCACAGCTCGCGCACCCCTGGCGTGACGACAGCCACTGAAAGAGTCCGACTTGGAATCTCTAAGTCTTTATCGTGAGGGAAAAAATCACATTTAGTTTGGTTGTCCTTTGACTTTGTGTGTGACGCTGCACACACTGTTAGAATACTGATGGCTGACTTTGAGAAGGACGCCAGTCCATATTGATTCATACCATTGCAGTTGGGTGACATCAACTCTCATAAATATTCAAATTTCAGCCGTATGACCAAACCGTTCCAACACTATTTGAGAAATGGACAAATACTGTCGTTGAGTATTACTCAGAATGCATGGCGACCATTCCCCCTCTCTTCCACAGTTTATTACCTTCAGTGAAGACTATGCTTTACACTGCCAAATACAAGAAACGTCGTACGAGTGAAGTAACAAATAAAGAGGGGGAAAAAAGGCAAGTTGATGTAACAAAATGAATAGAGAGGGGGAGAAATAGGGAGAGAGAGAAATAGCAACAAAGGAGGGCAGAAAAAGAGACAGAGTGCAAGAGAGAGTTTAAAAGAGTGTGAGTGCGAGAGAATGAGAAAAAGAGACGAAATAGAAAGAGGGAGCAAGAGAGAGGGAAAGAGAGGAGGAGAGAATCTCAGCAAACGCTCAATAATTCATCAGCTCATCTCACTGCAGTAAAGCCAGCAGGGGGAGTTGTTGTAATATTTGGTGGTGTGTGAAGCAATGTGTCAGGCAGGCAGACACGTACAGTCAGAGACAGCCGAGCTCCATCAATCCAGTCAATATTACCAAGCGCAGCAAGGGACTGTCAACTCAGAGGAGTTCTGTGGCAGTAAATTAACCAGGCCATCACTGGCTGTCGTAGCTCACTGGAGGTGTGCAGCCCATCTTGGCCACAGCTCCATGAAATGTTTCCTGCACTTGGAAGGCACTGACATTTTGCCTGCTATAGTTCTCTGGTCTCACAGGTGAGACTAGCTGAGAGTCTGAGCTGAGGTGTCTTTTATTCCGAGCTGTGGTGAAGGATAGCTTGGCAGTATGGATATCTGTTTGTTTGAGTTGCAGGACCGAGTTTGCATCTGAGCTCATACGATGTGTAATTTCTTCTGTGTTCTTCTGTACTTGAGTTTGGAGAAAAAGGAATTCACCCATGGTTTAGAGGAAATAGATGATATATTAATACTGCATACTGTAATGAATAACATATATTCGTGTTGTTGTTTCTTTTGGAATCATAAAAAAAACATTATGCCCTGGGCTGGTTATTGTGGGGTGATATGAAGTCTTATTTTCTATTGCATTAATAACACATGCCCAGTCTCAGGGACTCAGGGACTCAACCAGGGACTCTGCTGCTATTGCTCACTGACACTACAGCGGGAGAAGTTGATTTTTCAGCACTGAATAATGTCCCACTGCCATGTCCCAAAGGCATAATGACCACTGACATTGCTGCTTTCAACTCGATTCCAACTAAATTCAGGTCATAGGGTTTACATTGGTAAAATGTTAGCTCTAAATATTTCATTATCGCTGTGAAACCTGTGAGGAGGAGACACAAATAGCCGAGTGGTGTGACGGGAAGATAACGATCTGTAAAACGCATGTGTCAAAGCTGAAATGGAGCACAAGGCTTCATTTTTAAGCCTTCCCAACACAGACTAGGCAGCAGAGTGTGTACTCAGGCTGTGGGTCCGCTGGGGCCAGACTACGGCGGGTTAGCTGCTGATTGACAGGGGATCAGATACGCCCCTGACAGGGGAGGCGAGGGCAGCGCTATCTCATGGCCCCCTCTGTTGACACGCCGCCTGTTCCCACCCAGCCCACGGAGCCGGAGATGCTGAAGTACGAGTAGTGGAGGCAGAGAGGCGGAAATATTCTAATCCAGGTTTGAACGCTCTCCATAAAAGTTCTTACCTAAATCTATTATGCTCAAGTGAGAGGGTTTCCTTTCCACTAAATGTAATCATATGGCCGAGTAATTGTTTTTTTCCGTTGGAAAAAAGGGCCCCCTGACCGAGACAGTAGACAGCTGAGGGATAGGCTAAGGTGTGGACCAATTAAAATAAGTGCATCTAATGCGGAGAGAAACGCTGCATATCTCAGCCAGAGCACTTTTCAACCAGACAGAGATATTGTAAATTAGGCTTAATGCATATTTGATTAACTCATAAATAACCCAATACAGGCACAAATCAGAAGTTAATACACATTGCTGCCAGGGTGCATTATTTGTCATTCGTTCTGGCCAAGTACAAAAAATGACTGTGCAGCTCCAGATGTATGACTCAAACCTTCACAGTGTGAAGCTGAAATTTACCTTTACATGTGGACATAAAAGGGGTGGTGCATAATTGAAAATCTTTCAAATCAACATTTTGGCCTTCTCAGAATTTCATTTGTAAGCATTGTGCAAATGATCAGTTCTGACGAACAAATTGAGTCTGCCATTTATTTCTTTACTGTATCAGTACATGAATTGAAGATGAATAGAACACACTGCTAGAAAAAAAGGTTCTACATAGAACCAAAAAGGGTTTTATCGCTTGCTTCATATATGGCATATATGGCACAAATGGTTCTATATAGAACCCTTTTACAGGGATCTTTGATCAGAACCCCCAGGTGTTCTTCAATTAACCATATAGAACACTTGGGTTCCATATGAAACCAATTTTGGTTCTATATAGAAAACTTAAGGATGCCATAAAATATATGAAGTAAGCATAGAACCCTTTTTGGTTCTATCCAAAACCTTTTTCCTAAGAGTGCAGTGTTCACTCACTTTGTAAAACAATAAACACAAATGTAATATCAATGCTCTGTGCCTCAGAAGCCTTGACATGGGCTATGCAGTTACTCAGGCACACTCCGTTAGGTGGACAGAGTCTAAATCTGAACACATGCATCACATGCCGCCTAAGGCACTTCTCCCAAATTAGACCCAACATTGTCTCGGCTTTCCAGGTGATACATGGTGGCCTGGGGTAAGGCGGCAGGCATAAAGACACTCATCGTGACGTATCTTCAACAAAGTCAAGTGCATATCTTCTCCAAAGTCAAGTTTTAGACGTGTCAAAGAATTATTAAAGGACAAACCAGTTTGTGACGCCTGGCCTTCTCAAGAGCAAAAAAAAATCTGTCAACCTCTGTCATCTAGACGTCTAGACTGTCCATTCTCTACTGGGCCAACTAGTGTATTCAGGAGCCAGGAGGTGTATCTAAGGTCATGTCAGAGCCAGTCCTGACGTGTTCCACTTCTTCGCACCGGCACTGTAGCCAGTGATGCAGTGTTGACAGTTGGCAGGTGAAGCGAAGCCCAGGGGTTGAGGCCTCAACAAGCTAGCTTTAGCTGTACTTCTCGCATGGGGTCTTTGAAGGCCGCTGAGCACGAGGCCTAACCTTTCCCCACCTCCTGCCGCTGCACCCCCAGGGATAAAGAGCCCTTGTTACACACAGCCTAGCACATGGAGCAGCAGAGACCGAGAGAGACTGACAGTATACTGCATATTTACCTAAGATGACACACGGCCATACTTAACATTCTGGATTTAGCACTAACCCATTCCATTTAACTCTGTTTTGTAAAATATATATATATATATTTGTGATATTCTTAATTAAGTGTTCTGTGTCATGGTGATGAGTAAATCAAATAGTTGGCTTGGCAGGTAAGAAATTAAGTAATTTTGTCTGCCACCACAAAAAGAACATAACAGCTGATTTTTACCTTAGCTCAAAACCCAAATCATTCCAATATGTTGTGAAACATACAAATATACATCCAACCTTGCAATTCATGAATTGAGTCCTCAAGGCGGTCTAAATTGCACTGATTAAAAATTCACATGAAAGATTATTAGAAATGCAATTTGATATTAAAAAATCTGAAATATTACATTGTGCAGTCTCTAACAATCAGGTGCTAATCCATGAATTGCAATACATCTCTTCATCTTCCCGAATTCACAAATGTATGTGGTACAACCTCCAGACATATGAGGGTGATTTTGCAATGTGATTTTGCAGTGTGTCTCAAGATTAGATTTTTAAGAGAAAATGTTCATTTAGATTTTTTTTCTCCACATCCATTTTTTTCTTTCTTCACATACATTAAGTGGAGACTAATATAACCTAAAACTTTTTTTTTCCCAGCTTTCAATATGTTTTCTGATTTCATTTCCAAAACCATTTCATGTCTGGATTTCACTTTTTTGCTGTGTTTTGGTCCTGTCTTACACCCAGACTTTTGACATTCTGCTATGTACCCCACTTGCAAAATTCTTGATAAATAGGTATTTAATGCACCTGTTTTAAAAAAAAAGTCAAATAAATGGAAATGATATACGTATTGAATGTGCATAAGCCATTTGTTACTTTTTTTTACTCCAAATACAGTGGTCTTTAAGTATTGTGTCATTACCACCACGACAAGTCAATTACATAATAACAATATAACTGTCACGCCTTGGTCATTGTATTTTGTGTTTTTGTTATATGTTTGGGTAGGCCAGGGTGTGACATGGGTTTATATGTTGTTTTTCGTATTGGGGTTTGTAGTATTTGGGATCGCGGCTAATTAGGGATGTTGTATAGGCTTGGCTGCCTGAGGCGATTCTCAATTGGAGTCAGGTGCTTATCGTTGTCTCTAATTGGGAACCGTATTTAGGTAGCCTGAGTTCACTTTGTATTTTGTGGGTGTTTGTTCCTGTCTCTGTGTAGTAGTCACCAGATAGGCTGTAATTAGTTTCACATTCCGTTCTGTTGTTTTTGTATTTCAGTATTTTCATGTACCGCTATTCTGTTCATTAAAGGCATGAGTAACCTACACGCTGCATTTCGGTCCGACTTTCTTCATTCACCAGACGAACGCCGTTACAATAACCAAATACACAATAACATGATAACCTTTTATCAAAAGTTTGTGTACTTGGTTACCATTAATATGAATAGTGACCGTGGAGCACATGGATGTCATGAAGGGAAATAAAACAATTTGCTGCCGGGATATCATAGAAAAATAAAGGTAAATAAGACCATTGTACACCATTAACAAATAGGCTATAATTTCATCAAATTATGTTAGATTTTTTTTAATGATGTTTTAATTCTGTGTATTTAGAATACATTTTATGGTAGCTGTTCAACTAGAGTTGGCATGCCGGAATCCCTACTATTTATTACCAAATGCCATAGAAATGTAATTCCCACCACATAATAAACTGTAATGTTAAGGACAGAATGTGGTGGTAATGGCAAAATGTATTTTTTTCATACATTTTTACTTATTTTAAGGTCTGAAAAGACACACAAATGACATATACAATCATGGTTATGTTGAAATTGAACACTTATTTGCGAAATAAGACCATCACATTTTGTAATATGTTAGGATGATTGAGTGATTTTAATGTCTATTTATGTGACTTACCACCGTTTAAAAGTTTGGGGTCACCTAGAAATGTTGTTTTTGAAATAAAAATGTCCATTAAAATAACATCAAATTGATCAGAAATACAATGTAGACATTGTTAATGTTGTAAATGACCAATGAAGCTGGAA